>NW_006773751.1:4380341-4387763 GCF_000442215.2 Lipotes vexillifer | reverse complement strand
TTTTTACAAATTTCATCACTTCTTGAAATTCCCCATGTAGTCATGCATGCTGTTCACCTTTTCTACAATGTCCTTTAATGTATTTATTATAGTCATTCTAAAGTTCTTTGATAATTTCAACATTTTGGCTGAGGATCTATTTCTATTTATTCTTTATTTCTTTATTATATCACATGTTTTTGCATCTTCCATTGTCTCATACTTTTTCACTACACCAGATACTGTGTGTTAAAAAAATTTAAGTTGCAAAGTAAATATTTACTCAGAAAATAGTCCACCCCTTCTTCTGTCAGGCTACTATTGTAAGGGTCTGTTTCCATCTAATCTGTATTAAACTGGGCTATGTTGTAGCTTTAGTTATATTCGGTTTACAACTGGATTTAAATATTTTGAGGACAGGACTAGAACTTTTGCCTTAGCATAATGTGGGATCTGAGCACCTGGGAGATCCAAAAAAAATTTACCCTTTGTTCTCCCAGTTCCCAACTTTCTGAACCATGAGAGATCTCTGCCCTGCAGCCTGACCATGAGCTTTGGAGTCACTGAGGAGTCCTCTTTTCTTTCCAGCCCCAGTTCTGACTTTCTGTAGCTCAGGAGATCTCTCTGTACTGATATCCTATCTCCAGTTTTTGGAGGGCTGTAGCAATGGATTCAGTAAAGACCTGAAGTGTCTAGGAGGGGTTTTTTCCACCTTTGCTTCACTTCCCCCAGCCTTCAGGGAGCATGTTCAGTGCATTTGTTGAAGAGCCAGTGAGAGATTCACTGAGCCTTAGAAAGATTTCCATAAATTCTCATGCCCTGATGCCAGCCTTCAGTGGGACACTGCCTTGCACTCAGGAAAGGCCCAGTGCAGGTGGGGGACTTGTTCAGTTCATCTGCCCTTCCCCAGCCCTCATCAGGACACTACATTGTACTTGGAGAAGGTCCCTGCCTTTCATTTAGGGAAGACCTATGTTTCTCAGGGGGCTTTCTCCCAGCACCTTTGCTGAGTCCCCACCTTTGACATCCTTTCCCTGTGTATTTAGTGAAGATTCAAAATGAAGTTGACAGGTGGGTACTGACATGCTCTGTGACTGAGGATACCATCAAACGAGGACCCATGTGGTTATTAAAATTCATGAACAGTTAGCTTGGTTTCTATTAACTCTTGTCTATGGTGGATTCTTCCCCCTCCCGCTGTTTTTCCAGTGATGAACACAGCTATGTGTCTTCTTTTTCCTCAGATATAACTCCTTCAGGTTTCTTTTCATCTTTAGCTCTCTGAAGCTTTTTTTAAAATTATGGTTTATATTTTGCTTGGTTTGTTCTGGTTGCTTAGGTCAATTAAAAAGGAAGCTGCATCACAACACGGATGGACGTAGAGATTATCATACTACATGAAGTCAGACAGAGAAAGACAAATATCATATGATATCACTCAGAAGTGGAATCTAATTTTGAAAAAGATACAAATGAACTTATTTACAAAACAGAAGCAGACTTATAGATATTGAAAGCAAACTTATGGTTACCAAAGGGGAAACATGAGGCAGGGGGAGGGATAAATCAGGAACTTGGAATGAACACACACACACTATTCTATATAAGCTAGATAACCAACAAGGACCTACTGTATAGCACAGAGAATTCTACCTAATAGTCTGTCATAACCTATATGAGAAAAGAATTTTAAAAAGAATGAATATATCTATATGTATAACTGAATCACTTTGCTGTACACCTGAAACTAACACAACATTGTAAATCAACTATACTCCAATAAAATTAAAATATTTTATAAAAGGAAGCTGTATCAAGAAGTGATGATATTTTCAGACTTACTATTGACTTAGTGAGTTTCAGTTTTACAAAACTTAGTTTCTCCATCTGTAAGACAGCTGCCACCTACCACTCAAAGGCTGTGAGTATTAAATAGTAAATGGCAGTAAAATTCTTAAAAATGGGGAAGGGGGTGAAATGCCTGTTTTTTAATTTAGGTACAGTCCACCTACTCATTTGCTACACCTCCCTTGTTCACCATACTCATGGCTCTGATATTCTTTCAGTCAGTTCCTCAAAACCGTCACGCTCTCTAGCCTCTGAACACACTGCTCCCTTTGCCAGGAACACACACTTCCTCCTTCCTCTTTCTGCCTTGCTAACTCTTTGTTTGTATGATATTTCTTCTAGAAAACCTTCCCTGATCCCCACTCCTCCAGTTAAGTGCTTCCCATTCAGGGCATTTTTCATTTTGTATTATGATTGTATATTTACATGTATACACTCTTTACTGGACTATAAACTCTCTGAAAGCAGGAACTAAGCATATCTTACGAATTGCTACATCACAGAATATAACAATCTGCATATAGTGGGCACATAAGAAGCATTGTTCATAAAAGAATAAATGACTGAATGGATAATTAATTCACTCTGAATAGTCTTATTTAAAAAATATTTATCATACACCTAATAGGTACATAGCATTATGCTAAAGATACTCGTGAAACAACAGTATATATCAATATACAGCTCCCAGCCTCAAGGAACTTACATCTAGCTGGTAAAAACAGGGAAACACACAGGAAGCTAAATAACATTCAAATATTCAATATAAATAAGATGGTCATATAGAAAAGAAAATAATTTCAATCAGGAAAGAGAAAATCAACTATTTTAACACTACCCGTGTGGCTGATAGAACAAAGGATATAAAGTCTGAGAACAAGCCTTTATGTTTGGCAATTAGGAGGTTGACAGTAAACAGTAAAGAGAGGAACTTCAGAACTGGTGGCAACAGAAGCCAGATTGCAGGGCATTTGGAGTGAAATAGTAGTGAAGAACCCCAATCCGTGAGTAGCGCTCACACATTCAAGAAGTTTGACAAGAAGAGAACAGAGGACCATTCTTTCGGAGGCAATAGACCAAGCTGGTCTAAAGGCACATGGGAAGGATCCACCGAGAGGAACACAGCTTTCAAATGCCCAGGAAAACCAGAACACCTGATAGAACATCATTCTGAAAGAGGAGATAGGGACCAACACTACCGATTGCAGCCAGGAGTGAGCCTAGGAAAGGGAGACACCTCCTTCTCCAAGATAGCAGAAGGAAGGCAGAGACTTTGAGGAAGCAGGTGGAGAAAAAGAACCTGCCAGATGGTTTCCACGGTCTCAGAAATGCACAAAGCAAGATCATTTGCTGAAAGAGCAAGAGAACTGCTAATGTGGGAAATATAAGGAGAGTGGAGGTGGGTGTAGAAGAGCTAATATACAGAAGTGTCCTCTCTTGGAACATGGTCTATGTCAGATGTCTTCTTGCACTCAGCAAACAGTGCAGATATACCAGTAACACCTGACACAAGACCTTCTATTGTGGTGGGGCTGGTTTCTTCCAGACAGGCTGATGTAGACCACTTTCAGGAAAGGCAAAGGCACATTCAAGTGTATCCTATGGTAGAGTAGTGGAGAAAGGAAGGAAAATGAAACCAGAGGAGTATTGCGTCAGGTCCTAGGACACATGAGATCAAGAAAGAGAGATCACATACCTAATCAAAAAGGTAAAGACCAAGCTGAGTAGTGAAGACTGGAACAGGAGCTCAGAAGCAAACACAGGAAAGATAGATATCAGAGTTCCAATCAGTGCAGTTCAGGGAACTCTATTTCACAACATCCAAGGCAGTTTGGTTGTATTCCATCAAGCTGTCCACAATTGCGGTCACTTTCTTTTTAGTGCATTTTAAATGTGTGCTTGACCTTTAGCATCAGTAAACAAACAGGTGGCACCAGAGAAATGTATCACAACCAGCAGGGCTCAATATCAATGTCAGGACTCTAGCACAAGACACATTTACAGTCCTGCGAAGGACTAAAGCACTAAGGTATTACCAGAGCAGTACTGGCACAAAGAGAACAAGTCAAAAGCTTTACACTAGAATTGAGATTCACTCTGATGATTAGTTCTTGAGGAAAAGGTAGAGTGGCCATTTATTAGAATTTGGGACAGAAAGGTGACTGGGACTCAAAAATATGACAAATCTTGGGCCTTTCTTCTAACTAGACACAAAGGTCAGGTTATATTAATTTCTCCTACCACCATCAACATGAGTTCTAGAAACTCCAAAAGGATTGACCCAGAAGTGACAATGTAAAGGATCAGGACATGGTACAGATGGGTTTATATACAGAATCCCGGGAGATCTGGTTGGCCAGGGTGAAGCCACATAAGACTCACGAACTAGACCTAGAACCACAAAGCTAGGGGGAGTGGAAACAATCAGCACAAGAGCATGCAGAAGTGAAAACTACTGGCCAAAATTAGGTGAACACCAAGGTGTTCCTGAAAAGGAAAGTATGGGCTATAGCAATGAGAGAAAGGAAAATCAATAAATTTTATAACTGAAATAGTGAGAGGGAGTTGAAAGGGAGGTAAATGCAGTTACATGGTCAAGGATCCAGAAAACAGGAGCAGGCTTAGAAAGATATCTCAAAGGAGTGAGCCAGGGGAATATGCTTGGCCAGAGCCGAGACATCATGCTGTAAATAAGATGGGATAATTGTGACTATCCATGAAGCATTCTCTGTCCCCAACTTTTAAGGCCTGTGCCCAGCCTTAAAATCAGGAGGACTCCATAGGGGTATATAATGTAGGAATCAAAAGGACATAAAGGATACAGCACAAGGAAGCTTCTTAAGTAAGATGATGTGGTATATTAGTGGACCTGGGCTGTATTCTGAGAGACTTTCTGATCTTGTGAAATTGGGATTGGGAAATTACAGTTTGGTGGGGGTGACCAGAGCTAACCATTGAAATGTACAGTGGACACATGTAATTTTTTGTTGTCAAACATCCATTCTCTTTCCTTGTGAGAAAATATCCTTCCACCTGTGTGTATGTGGCCTTGAGCATGGGTGATTCACAGGGCCTTCCACTACCATCTTCTATTATAGAAGCTGAAAGGAGGATCCTGCTTCCTCCCATACCTTGCCATCCTAGGAATTGGGCACTTGGCCCTATGCTCAGCCAATCAGACTCCAGGACTTTGAATCCTGAACACATAAGACAAGGAGGTGGGGATTGGTGGAGGCTGTGGTAGGGGTAATAGAATCCTTGATTCCTTCTAATTTTCTAAGCCTGGTCCTGATCTCATCAATTCTCTGAGCACTTCATATCCTTCCAATGTAAACTCTTTCTGCTTAAAACAACTAGAGACAGTTTCTGTCACTTGCAACAAAAACCCCTGACTGAAACATATGTGGTAGATGGTGAGAAGGATAAGAGCAGATCTAATTGTCAGCAAGGGCGATATTGATGTAACTGATCTTGAAATAGAGATTAGACCAGTAGTCAAGAACACAGAGAAGGATGTTACTGGCTGAGGTGAAACTGAGGAGTCAAAAGCTAAGAAAATTGCTGGCATCAATGGGTTTTGGAGAGGTTGAGACCACACGTAAGTTAGTGGTAGCTTTGGAAAGAATGAGGGGTTGGGAACAGACAGAGTTTACTGTCCAGCAAAGAAAATTACATGAACAATCACCATAAAACATGACAAGTGTCATCATTAAGAATATGAGCTTTGGAGTAAAAACATCTACATGCAAATCTCACCCCTTACAAGCTATATGAATTCTCTGGACCCAAGTTCCCTTATTTGTAAAACGAAGTTATAATATATCCATTGAAAACAACTCAAATAGTACAGGGAACCTGGTAGATACTAAAAAAATGTTATTTTTTTTTATATGGGAATGTAGGGTGTTCTATAGAAGCACAAAGCCATTCACTTAACCTAGTTTTGAAACAGGGGCAGAAGTTAGTGGTAACAAAATAGTGATATTTAAACTAAGGCCTGAAAGATAATAAGAACAATAACAGTGATGACTAACACTTATTGAGCTCTTTCCATATGCCAAAAATATTATCTTCTTCATTATCCTCAAGAGTTCTAAGAAATAGGCACCATTATTTCCCCTAATTTGTGGATGAAAGAACCTGCTACTCAGAAAAGTTAAGTGCCTAGACTAAAATCACTGTGCTAATTAGGCAATGGAAAAATGAAGGGTGGGAGAAAGGCAAATGGATCAGCATATTGAGACAACCCAAGCTTCTGATCAGCAGTTATGCGATATCCCTCATTGCCTAGACCCTGCCATCACCATATAGATTAGAGGTATTTCTTTGCCCACAAACATTCTCAGTTTTATAACACAAGATGTTCAGAGGACACAATTCCTTAGATGAAATTTTGCTTCCATCCCACTTTTCAGGAGCATGTGTTTTCCATAATTGAAGAGTAACTGATGTAGTTGTTGATGATGATAAAATTAATATATTTTTCTTAATTAGATTCATGTCAGAGAACCTCTCAAAGCTGACTCACAGGTAACATGCTCACTTTACTCCTGGGTATGATGCAAGTGAGGAGAAAAACATGCTTAAATGCCCTCCCTTCTGTTCAAAGAGAGGCCACATTTGTCCTACACACTAATCAAAGAAATGTGTTACCATCTTGCTCAGTTTGAGCCCTGACTTCATTACTAAAATACGGTGTCTGCTGAGGTTGGTGACTGGGGCAGCTGTTCAACATATGCCTAGCAACAATGAAAGCCCTGCTTAGTCTAGGAAGTGAGGGATGCTCTATCCCTTTGAAGCTGAAGGGGAAATTGTAAGTAAGCATAAAGTAATTACCCACTTGGAACTTGTCCAGGCCATGTTCAATGCAATTGAAAGCCTTTGTCCTTGATGCCAACCTTCCCTAGCTTAGGGAGGTCAGAGAACTTGGAATATTTTCACCACTCTGTGCTGCAGAGACCTGACCTGCTTTGAAGATCTGTCTGAAATTCACTGAGGTCACTGAGGGGAGGGATTACCATCTTCCCAGCCAAAGAACATCCTGTCCCCTGAGAGTTAATATCATTTCAAATGCTCTTTGGTTCATGGTAAATATTGCTGCTTTCTCTCTGTAGTGGTATACAGAGTGCCCTCCATAGATTAGTATCCTATTTAGCAGCACAACAACCGTGTGATGAAAACAGGACATGTATTCTTATTCTCAATTTACAGGCAAGGAAACTTGAGGATAGAGAGGGTAACTGACTGAAAAAGGATGCAGTCATAGTCTTCTGAGTCTTGGCAGTTGGTGTCTTTTCTTCTTTACCCTACTTTACCTCTACGATTCCCAGCTATGATGATTAATTTTATGTGTCAACTTGACCGGACCAAGGGGTGCCCAAATTAAATATTATTTCTGGGTGTGTCTATGAGGGTGTCTCTGGATGAGATTAGGATTTGAATTGGTGGACTCAGTAAAGTAGATTGACCACCTCAGGGAGGGTGGGCATTATCCAATCTGTTCAGGCCTGAATAAAACAAAAAGGTGAAGGAAGGAGGAATTCACCCCTTTTGGTTTCTGTTTGCCTGCTTACGCTGAGACATCAGTCTTTCCCT
>NW_006773751.1:4372926-4379726 GCF_000442215.2 Lipotes vexillifer | reverse complement strand
TCTTTCCCTACCCCTGCACTGGGATTTACACCACTGACTCCCTCAGTTCTCAGACTATCAGGCTTAGACTGGAATTATACTACCAACTTTCCTGGGTCTCTAGCTTGCAAATAGCAGTTGGTGGGATTTCTCAGCCTCCATAATCACGTGATCTAATGCCTCATAATAAATCTTTTCCTATAAATATGTACTTCTATTTCCTTGGAGAACCCTGATCATTCACCAACCAACCCTCAGTTGGGGACATCCAAGTTATCTTTCAATTACCTTAAAGGTTTTCAAGAAATAGACTGAAATAATTATTTCCAAAATAAAAGTCAAATAAAGTAGTATTTTTAAAGATATATGTTTAAGCTTCCAGATCTTATGAAGATGATGACCTAGTACCTGCTGACTCCTTCAATTTCAGCCCTGGGGTACATGAAGAAGTATTAGGGAAATATGAATCTTTGGAGCTAATAAAAAGCATGTAAATCTCATAGGAGACGGAAAGATGTTTTGAACTGGTAGGTGGGGAGTGTATTACAGTTGGAGACAAAAGGCTATGAGAGGTAGCAGTGAGAAGGTATATTGGAGAAAAGCTTTTTGCTACAGGTCTTGGCTTTCCTCCTCATTGTTTAGAGACAATTATCACTAGCCACTTCCCTGGGGAAATCCTTTCACATTCCAGATCATTGGTGTTGGCAGTAAAATCAAGGAAGTGCAGGTGGATACTGGGGTGAGATGCTGAAAGCAGGGGCGGCTGACCAGGATCTCTCTAAAGGTCACTGCTAGAAAATATGGTGACACTGTGTGCATTAGGAAAAGGCACCACTGCCTCCAGGTAGGCAGAGTCTCATACCTCGGTACACAGCTTGGGAGTGAAGGTGGATGGCAGTGCCTGTTCCCCCCTGTCCTATAAGTAGGGACCACCTGCTTAATTATGAGCAGCAGCCCTAGCTCTCCAGTATCCTGATCCCCACTTCTCCTCCAAACTCCCATGCCTGGGAGAATTACAATCTATGGAGACTGACTCAGCTCAGTGCTGTTTCTCCCAGTTAGTTCACTTTAAAGGAGAAACTCTGCCCAGGTGAGATGCCCAGGGCAGAGGCAGTAAAAGGGACTGATACAAAGTGCTTTATGGTGCCTGGGGTACTATGCCCTGGGGCTCAACATATCTTAGTATTTTAAACACGTCTAAATAGATGGAGACTAGAGCCTAATATTTGGCTTTCCCAACAAACATTACCAGGCAGAGTGGATGATATCCACAGTACAGCATGAGCTTACAAGACGAAATAACTAGACTCTAGTAACCAAACACAAAAATAGACATTAAACACTATCTGAAGCAGAACCATTTAAACAAATAGAAGAATATAACATTAGTATAACTATGCTTAAGGAAATGTGGGAAGATACTAGTAAAGCAAGAATAGGAACTCTTAAAAAGAACCAAGTAAAATATAAGATGCAAAAAAATATATAGCTCAAATGGAATAAATAATAGGATGGAATAGAGCTAAGGAAAGAAATAGTGAATTGGAGGATCAGAATGAGAAATTCTCCCGAAAAGTAACAGGAAAGAATAGAGAGACAGAAAATATAGAGAAAAAAAATTAAAGCTAAGAAATATGAATGATAAAAGTAAAAGTACTCACATCCTGATAACAGGATCCCAGAGGGATGGGGTGGAGAAAATATTTTTTAAAATAATAAAAATAAACATTCTCAGATTGATGAATGATAGAATCCTTCAGAATGAAAAGGTCCTTAGAGGACCCAATAGAAGAGATAAGAAAAAAAATCCATACCTATTCACATTATAATAAAAGTATATTAAAGCAAAGAAAAATATGTTAAATGGAAGGGAAAACGCATTCCCTGTTAAGTAACAAAAATCAGGCTAACACTAGAATTTTCAAAAACACTAAAAGATGATAATGGGAGTTTTTATAAAGATACTAGAGTATATTTTCAAGCACTGAAGGAAAAGCAGTTTCAAATCTAGAATGTTATCATTCAATTATGAGGGCATAACAAAAACATTTTCAACTATATAAGACTTCAGGAGGTTTCACATGCAAAAATCCCCACTCAAACATTCTTGCAAAATACTCAAATAAGAAAAAAAAGGAGAAATGCTGCAAGAGATAGGCAAAGTAAACTTAGTTAAATATCTTGAGGAGGAGGACAAGGAGGCAGAGTAGAAAGATTCTGGGTTCATCTTTTCCCATGGACACACCAAAACTACTACACATGGAACAACTATCTCTGAGAATGACCTAAAGACTAGAAGAAAAGATTTTCACATCTAAGAATAAAAAGAAAAATCCACTCTGAAACAGATAGGAGGGTAGAGGCAATCTGGTTGGGATTCATACCCCCAGCTCGTCAATCCGTAAGTAGGAGAAGTACCACAGCCACAAAGGTCCGCTCTGAGGAGCAAAGGGTCCAAACCAAACATCAGGCTCCCCAGCCCAGGGGACCTGCACTGGGAAGACAAGTCCCCATAATATCTGGCTTTGAACACCAGCTGGGCTTAATATCTGGGAGAGAGCTGTAGGAAACTGAAACTCTTCTCTTAAAGGGAACATACAAAAAGTCACTCACTTCAAGTCTCAGCACAGAGGCAGCAGTTTGAAAACTGCCTGGGCCATAAGTGAAGAAAATTAAATGACTAATTTTAGGGCATGTGCTGGAGGGGCAGGGATCTGTTGGAACTTTCTTCAGGTACATAGGCATTGGTGGGTACAAGTTGTTTTTGCTCATCTTCTACCTACCTGGCCCAGCACTGGCAGACGCCATTTTTTATTCTCCCCATCTACCTTACTAGCAGGCAGGTGCCCTTGGCTGGCATCAGAGTCCCTCCAAAGCAGCTCCTGCCCAATGGCTGAACTAGCACACCAGAGCACCCACAACAGTCAGAACCAGGCCTTACAGCCAACAGCACAAGGTTCACCCTACACATTAGCATGCCGGCAGCAACTGCAGCTCAGCCACACAGGTAGGCAGCCCACACAGTGGACATTTCTGGAACAGCTGGCTCTGGCAGCCAATGGGGACCACACTACTGAGACCCACAGGATACCTTCTACATAAAGCCACTCCTACAAGACCATGAAATGTAGCTGATCTACCTAATACATAGACGTAACACAGAGATTTTTGGCAAAATGAGAAGACAAAGGAATATGTTCAAAGTAAAAGAACAAGACAAAAGCTCTGGAAAATAACTAAATGAAACAGAGATAAGAAATCTACCAGATAAATAGTTCAAAGCAATGTTCATAAAAATACTCATCTAACTCAGGAGAAGAACGGAGGAATACAGTGAGAAATGAAACAAAGAGACAGAAAAATATCAGAGCTGAGGAATACAATAACTGAAATCAAAAATACACTAGAGGAAATAAACAGCAGATTAGAGGTTGCAGAAGGACAAATCAGTGACCTGGAAGACAGGGTAGTGGAAATAATCCAATCAGAACAGCAAAAAGAAAGAAGAAACAACAAAAAAAATGAGGATCCTCAGAGACAACATCAAGCATAGTAACATTCACATTATAGGGGTTCCAGAAGGAGAAGAGAGAGATAAAGGGGCAGAAAACCTATCTGAAGAAATAATGGCTGAAAACTTCCTTAACCTGTGGGATGAAGCAGCCATGCAAGTTCAGGAAGCACAGAAAGACCCAAACAAGATGAACCCAAAGAGACCCATACCAAGACACATTATGGTTAAAATGTCAAACGTTAAAGAGAAAATCTTAAAAGCAACAACAACAACAAGAAAACTAGATCCATACAGGGGAGCCCTCAAAAGACTCCCAGCTGACTTTTCAGCAGAAATTTTACATGGACAGAAGGACATAGCAGAGCATATTCAAGGTGCTGGGGGGAAAATGTCACAACCAACAATACTCTATCCAGAAAGATTATCATTCAAAATTGAAGAAGAGATAGTTTCTCAGACAAGCAAAAGCTAAAGGAGTTCATCACCACTAAACAACCTTACAAGAAATGTTAAAGGGACTTCTTTAAACAGAAAAGACCATAACTAGAAATATAAAAATTGTGAAAGAAAAAAAATTTCACTGCTAAAGGCTAACATATAATAAAGGTAGTGAGTTAGCCACATATATAGCTAGTATGAAGGTTAAAAGACAAAAAAATTAAAATCATCTATATCTACAATAATTAGATAAGGGAAAAACAAAAAGTTGTAAAATATGACATGAAAAACGTTAAACCTGGAAGGGAGTAAAAATGTAGTGCTCTTAGAATGTGCTCAAACTTAAGTGACTATCAACTTAAAATAGACTGTTATATTCATAGGTTGTTACATAAGAGCATCATGGTAGTAACAAACCAAAAATCAATAAGACACACACACGCACACGCACACAAAGAGAAAGAAATACAAACACAACACTAAAAAAAAGTCATCAAAGGAAGGAAGGAGATCAAGACGTCAACATAAGAGAATGTGGAACTTACCTCCCCCCATGAACACATCAAAAACACAATCCTCACTGAAAACAAACTGGAAACTGGAAGATTAAAAGACAAAAAAATGGTAAAATCAACTGTAACTACAATCAACAGTGAAGGGATTAAAATGAGGATGTAAAATACAATGTCAAAAACACAAAACATGGGGAAGGTAAGTAAAAATAGATAGACCTTTTAGAATGTGTTTGAAATTAAATGACTACCAGTTTAAAGCAAGTAGATATAGTTATAGGCCAACATATATGAACCCCATAGTAACCACAAATCAAAAACGTATAATAGTTATACAAAAAATAGAAAGAAAGTAGCCCAAGCATACCAATAAAGAAAAACATCAAACCACAAGGGAAGAAACTAAAAAGAACAGAGAACTACGAAAACAACCAGAAAACAAGTACCAAAATCACAGTAAGTACATACCTATCAACAATCACTTTAAATATCAATGGACTAAATGCTCCAATAAAAAGACACAGAGTGGCTGACTGGATTAAAAAAACGAGACCCACCTATATGCTGCTTAAAAGAGACTCACTGAAGAGCTAAAGACACACACAGACTGAAAGTGAGGAGATTGAAAAGGATATTTAATCAAATGGAAATGACAAGAAAGTGTGGGTAGCAATACTCATTATCAGACAAAATAGACTTTAAAGTCTATAACAAAAGACAAAGAAGAGCATTATTATAATGATAAAGGGATCAATACAAGAAGAGGGTATAACACTTGTTAACATATATGCACCTAATATAGGAGAACCTAAATATAGAAAGCAAATATTAACAGACATAAAGGGAGAAATTGACAATAATAGTAGGGGACTTTAACACCTCATTTATATCAGTGGACAGATCATGCAGACAGAAAATCAATAAGGCATCGGAGGCCTTAAATGACACATTAGATCAGTTGGACTTAATAGGTAACTACAAGACATTTCATCCAAAACAGCAGAACACACATTCTTTTGAAGTACACATGGCACATTCTCCAGAATAGATCATGTCCTAGGCCACAAAGCAAGTCTCAAGAAATTTAAGAGGATACAAATTATATCAAGCATTTTGTCTGACTACAACAATACGAAACTAGAAATCGGTTACAGGAAGAAAAATGGGAAAACACAAACAAATGGAGACTAAACAACAGGATACTAAAAAGCCAATGGGTCAATGAAGAAATCAAAGAAGTGAGAAACTAACATAAGACAAATGAAAATAAAAATACAACTTTCCAAAATATGTGGGATGCAGCAAAAGCAGTTCTAAGATACTTAAGTTACAGGGTATATCAACAAAAAAAGAAAAATGCCAGATAAGCAACCAAACCTACCAACTATAGGAATCAGAAAAAGAACAAAGCCGAAAGTCAGCAGAAAGGAGAAAATAATAGAAATCAGAGAGAAAAATAAAATAGAAACCAAAAAAAAAAAAAAAAAGCCAATAGAAAATATCAGTGAAACCAATAGCTGTGTTTTTTGAAAAGATAAACAAAATTGATATGACTTTAGCGAGGCTCATCAAGAAAATAAAAAGAGAGAGAAGATCCAAATAAGCAAAATAAGAAATAAAAGAGGTAAAGTTAAAAATAATACCACAGGGATACAAACAATTAAGAGAGATTACTACAAACAGCTATATGCCACATATTGAACACCCTAGAAGAAATGGACAAACTTCTGCCAAGAATCAGGGAGACACAGACAATCTGAACAGACTTATCACTACTACTGAAAATGAATTTGTAACAAAACAAAACAAAACAAAACACTCAGAAAAACAAAAGCCCAGGACCAAGAACTTCACAGGGGACTTCTGCCAAACATACATAAGAGCTAATAACTGTCCTTCTCAAAATATTCAAAAAAACTGAAGAGGAAGGAACACTCCCAAATTCATTCTATAAGGTGTCCATTACCCTGATACCAAAACTAGACAAAGACACTAATGAAAAAGAAAATTACAGATGAATATGTGTAATATCTCTGATGAATAAAGATACAAAAATCCTCAACAAAATATTAGCAATCAAATTCAATAATATATAAAAAGGATCATATACCATGATGGAGTGGAATTTATTCCAGGGATGCAATGATGTTTCAATATTCGCAATCAATGTGATACACCACATTAATAAAAGACAGGAAAAAAAAATCACATGATCATCTCAATAAACACAGAAAAAGTATTTGACAAAATCCAACAGCCATTCATGATAGCAACTCTCAAGTTCCCTGGCAGTCCAGTGGTTAGGACACAGCGCTTTCACTGCTGTGGCCCAGTTTCAATCACTCGTTGGGGAACTA
>NW_006773751.1:4361633-4372805 GCF_000442215.2 Lipotes vexillifer | reverse complement strand
TCAGAGAAAAAAAAAAAAAAAAAACCAAAAAAAAAAAAAAAAAGCCAATAGAAAATATCAGTGAAACCAATAGCTGTGTTTTTTGAAAAGATAAACAAAATTGATATGACTTTAGCGAGGCTCATCAAGAAAATAAAAAGAGAGAGAAGATCCAAATAAGCAAAATAAGAAATAAAAGAGGTAAAGTTAAAAATAATACCACAGGGATACAAACAATTAAGAGAGATTACTACAAACAGCTATATGCCACATATTGAACACCCTAGAAGAAATGGACAAACTTCTGCCAAGAATCAGGGAGACACAGACAATCTGAACAGACTTATCACTACTACTGAAAATGAATTTGTAACAAAACAAAACAAAACAAAACACTCAGAAAAACAAAAGCCCAGGACCAAGAACTTCACAGGGGACTTCTGCCAAACATACATAAGAGCTAATAACTGTCCTTCTCAAAATATTCAAAAAAACTGAAGAGGAAGGAACACTCCCAAATTCATTCTATAAGGTGTCCATTACCCTGATACCAAAACTAGACAAAGACACTAATGAAAAAGAAAATTACAGATGAATATGTGTAATATCTCTGATGAATAAAGATACAAAAATCCTCAACAAAATATTAGCAATCAAATTCAATAATATATAAAAAGGATCATATACCATGATGGAGTGGAATTTATTCCAGGGATGCAATGATGTTTCAATATTCGCAATCAATGTGATACACCACATTAATAAAAGACAGGAAAAAAAAATCACATGATCATCTCAATAAACACAGAAAAAGTATTTGACAAAATCCAACAGCCATTCATGATAAAAACTCTCAAGTTCCCTGGCAGTCCAGTGGTTAGGACACAGCGCTTTCACTGCTGTGGCCCAGTTTCAATCACTCGTTGGGGAACTAAGATCCTGTGAGATATGCAGCACAGACAATCAATCAATCAATCAATCAATAAAATTAAAAACTCTCATCAAGGGCTTCCCTGGTGGCACGGTGGTTGAGAGTCCGCCTGCTGAGGCAGGGCACATGGGTTCGTGCCCCAGTCTGGGAAGATCCCATGTGCCGCGGAGCGGCTCAGCCCGTGAGCCATGGCCGCTGAGCCTGCGCATCCGGAGCCTGTGCTTTGCAATGGGAGAGGCCACAACAGTGAGAGGCCCGCGTACCGCAAAAAAACCAAAAAAACACCTCTCATCAAAAATGGCATAGCGGGAACATAACATAATAAAGGCCATTTATGACAAACACACAGCTAACATCATACTCAATGGTAAAAAGCTGAAAGCTTTTCCTCTAAAACCAGGAAAAATACAAGGATAACCACTCTCTTTATTTTTATTTAACATAGTATTGAAAGTCCCAGCCATAGCAATCAGACAAGAAAATGAAATAAAAGTCATCTAAATTGGAAAGGAAGAAGTAAAACTGTCACTATTTGCAGATGACATGATACTACATATAGAAAACCCTAAAAATCTCCACTAAAAAACTATTAGAATAAATAAATTCAGTATATTTGCAGAATATAATATCAATACAAAGAAACTTGTTGATTTTCTATATACTAACAGTGAACTATCAGAAAGAGAAAAATTTTTTAATCCTGTTTACAATTGCATCAAAAAAAAATACCTAGGAATAAGTTTAACCAAGGAGGTGAAAGACTTGTACTATGAAAGCTTTAAGACATTAATGAAAGAAATTGAATCAACACATATAAAAGGAAAGATAGACCATGCTCATGGACTGGGAGAACTACTATATTGTTAAAATGTCCGTACCACTCAAAGTAATCTACAGATTCAGTGTAACCCCTATCAAAATACCACTGGCATTTTTCTAAGAACTAGAACAAATAAAGTTTGTATGGAACCACAAAAGACCAAATAGCCAAAGCAATCTTGAGAAAGAAGAACAAAGCTGATGATATCATACTTCCTGATTTCATACCATACTACAAAGCTATAATAATCAAATCAATATGGTATTTACACAAAAACAGACAGATCAATATAACAGAACAGAGAGCCCAAAAATAAACCCACACATATATGGTCAATTAATCTGACATAGGATGCAACAATATACAATGGGTAAAAGAGAGCCTGTTCAATAAATTGTGTCAGGAAAACTGAACAGCTACATGCAAAAGAAGGAAACTGGACCACTTTCTTACACCATACACAAAAATAAACTCAAAACTTATTAGAGACTTATATATTAGACCTGAATCCATAGAACATCTAGAAGGGTGGTAATCGCTTTTTATCAGTTTTAGCAATATATTTTTGGATTTGTCTCCTCAGGCAAGGGCAAAAAACCAAAAATAAACAAATGGGGCTACAACAAACTGAAATGCTTTTGCACAGCAAAAAGAAGCCATCAACAAAATGAAAAGGCAACCTACTAAATGGGAGAAGATATTTGCCAATGATATGTCAGATAAGAGGTTAACATGCAAAATAAAGAACTCACAAAACTCAATATAAAAAAAAAGGAATCCAATTAAAAACAGAAGACCTAAGAACTTGTTTTTCCTAAGAAGGCATACAGATGGAAAACAGACACAAATGAAAAGATGCTCCCCAGTGCTAATCATCAGGGAAACACAAATCAAAACCAGGATGAGACAGTACCTCAAACCTCTTAGAATGGCTATCATCAAAAACACAACAAATAACAGATATTGTTGAGGATGTGGAGAAAAGAGAACCGTTGTGTATTGTAAGTGGTAATATAAATTGGTGCAGCCACTATGTAAAACACTATGGAGGTTCCTCAAAAATTTTAAAAAGAACTACCATACAATCCAGCAATTCCACTTCTGGGTATTTGCCCAAAGAAAATAAAAATAATAATTCAAAAATATATATGCACCTCTATGTTTATTGCAGCATTTACAACATCCATGTTGTGGAAACTTTCCATCAATAGATGAGTGGATAAAGAAGATCTATATAAAATGGAATATCTATATCTATATACAATGGAATATTACTCAGCCATTAAAAAATGAAATCTTGCCATTTGGGACATCTTGGACAGATCTAAACCGTATTATGCTAAGTGAAATAAGTCAGATAGAGAAAGACAAATACCATATGATTTCACTTACATGTGGATCTAAAAACCAAATGAAATAAGTAAACAGAACAAAACATACTCATAGATATAGAGAACAAACTGGTGATTACCAGGGAGTGGGGGAAGGGGCAAGGGTTGGGTGAAATAGATGAAGAGGATTAAGAAGTACAAACTTCCAGCTATAAAATAAGTAAATCACAGGAAGGTAACGTACAGCATAAAGAATATAGTAAATAATACTGTAATAACTTTGTATGGTGATAAATGTTTACTAGACTTATCATGGTTATCATTTTGTATTGGATTTAAATGTCAAATCAATATGTTGTACACCTGAACCTAACAAAATACTGTACATAACTATACATCAATAAATTTTTTAATGTCTTGGTAATGTATATTGGTCATTGTTCAAGCTGGTTGTTTGAAAAGATCAAGAGAAAGAGACCTCAGAAAAACTGATCAAAGAAAAAAAGGAAATATACAAATAAATAAAATACAGAGGGAAAACAGCAAACAACTATAAATACAACAGAGATTCAAATGATGATATTGTGAGCACCTACATATTAATAACTCTGAGACCTAGAAGAAACAGAAGATGTGAAGTGCCAAAATTAGTTCAAGAAGAAAAAGAGGAAAGGAATAGGCAAATAAATAGTTTTAAAAGGTGAAATCTAAGCTAAAGACCTCCCTTTCAGAAAAAATTATACTCCCCATGTTCAGATTGTTTTAGAGATGAAGTCTGCCAAAATTCTAAGAATTAGCTGTTTTCTAAATTGTACAAACTTTTCAAGAGAAGAGAAAAAGCAAAAACCACCAGGCTAATTTCACAAGGCAATAATAATATTTTCTTTAAAACCAAATTAAAATGATAAGAAATTAAAGTAATAATATTAAATGTACATGAAAAATCTAAATAAAACTTTAGCAAAATGATTAAACATAAATGCAACCTGATGGTAGAGCGATTATGCAGTTTTAAAGATCTTTTCTTTGAAAGATGCACACTGAAGCACTTTTTAATGAAATAATAAAATGTCTGGAATTTGCTTGAAATGATCCATTTTGTGGGAAGTGAAGGTCAAAAGATGAAGCAAGATGAACTGAGTTAATAATTTTTGAATTTAGGTGGTGTGTAAATAGAAGATGGTTATACTCTTCTGTTTTTTATTTTAAATTTCGCATTAAAAATTTTAAACATGATTATGTGCAGGTTATTTCAGTATAGAAACAGTGGTTTCAAAAATCAGAGAATGTACATAATCCGAGAAATGTAATGCATAGAAATATCATATCACCATGTCATGCACCAGGAATGAACATAGACTGTAGGTCAATTATATTTCAAAAACAAACAAGCAAACAAACTCATAGTAAAAGAGATCAGATTTGTGGTTACCAGAGTCAGGGAGGAGGACTGGATAAAGGCAGTCAAAAGGTACAAACTTCCAGTTAGAAAAATAAGTACTAGGGATGTAATGTACAACATGATAAATATAATTAACCCTGCTGTATGTTATATAAGAAAGTTAAGAGAGTAAATGCTAAGAGTTCTCTTCACAAGAAAAGAATTTTTTTCCTTTTCTTTATTTTGTATCTACGTTAGATGATAATGTTCCCTAACCTTGTTGTGGTAATCATTTCATGATATACGTAAGTCAAATCGTTATACATACACCTTAAACTTACACAGTGCTGTATGTCAATTATATCTTGATAAAACTGGAAAGAAAAAAATCATAGAAATCTATAAATGTAATTCACAACATAATAGAATTAAAAATAAAAATTTGATTCTCTCAAATGATGCAGAAATAGTATTTGACCTCCATTTATGATGACGTATTTTAAAAAATATTCTTATCAAAGTAGGAAACCAGTCAACTTTTTTAACTTTTTAAAGGTAATATCACAAGAACCTATAGCAACATTATATTTAATGGAGAATTTTAGGTATTTTCCCTATAAAATTGGGAGCAAGAAAAGGAAGTCACCATTAGCAATACAATTTTCAACATAGTACTAGAAGTCCTAGCTAACACAATAAGGAAAGAAACAAGGAAATAAGAGAAATAAGATATTCTGAAAAAGAAACAAAAACTCTCATTATTTGCAGACAGATGTAAAAGAGAATTCAGCAAGTTTGGAGGGTTCAAGATCAATAATAAAAATCTACAGGATTTTAATATCATAAAGATGTCAGTTCTCCCCCACATTAATCTATAAATTCAATACGATCTCATTCAAAATATTGGCTGGAATTTGGAGAAACTCTATAAACATTTGAGATCTTATATGAAAAATTAAATATTTAAGACAACCCTGAAAAAAAGAAGTTTAAATGATAGAAGCAGAGAGTTACTCTATCAGATACTAAAAACAGTCATAACGCCACAGCAATAAAAACAAGGTGATATTGGCACAAGAACAAAATATGGACAATGGAACAGCATTGCTTCATTGAGAACAATGGTAGTTGAGAGAGAGAGCCATGTATGTATGAGAACTTAATGCATGATAAAGATGGCAGCACAAATGAAAATGGAAAGAATGCTGTTTACTGAGTAACGTTGGGGCAAGTAGCTCAGCACACAGAGAAAACTAAAACTGGATCTCTACTTAATATCTCATTCAAAGCTGGAAAGTGGATGGATTAAAGATTTCAGTGTAAACAGTATATTTATAAAAGTTAAGCAGAAAAAAACTGTAGGGGAATATCTATGTAGCCTGAGGGATTTCTTAAACAAAACTTCCAAAGCACGAATTATGACCAAAAAAAAAGTTTTCCATGAAAATTAAATATTTTTCTCTTCAACAAAGGGCATCACAAAGTTAATAAAGAGATAATAAATTAGAATATATTTACAACATCTCAACACCCCCCCCAAAAAATTCCATCTGAAATATATAAGGAACTTCTGCAAGTCAACAATACACACACACACACACACACACACACACACACACACACACACATCAATTTGCAAATGGGCAAAGGATAGGAACACACAATTCACAGGGAGGAAAACTAAATGACCAACAAATATATGAAGCCATGCTCAAAATTAGTAGTAATCAGAAAACTGTAAATCAGAGCAACAACACGATGTTATTTTATACCAATTAAAGTAGCAAGAATTAGAAAGCTCGTTAATGCCAGTGTTAGTGAAGGTGTGGGATCATAAGAACCCTTGATCTCTGTGCAAGGGTTTTCAGTAAAGCATGGCTTGAGATGGTAAGCAGTTAGAGATCATCCAAGTGCCCATCAATGAGAAAGTGAATAGGCAAACTGTGGTATGATATTTATTAAGGGTCTAATATCATTAGTATGATATTCTTTGCCTAAATGAATGTATTTCATGCAATAAGAAGCAGTAGTGTTTATATACATATAATAACATGGATGGGTCTGAAAACACAGTTCTGCTACATATATAACATAATACAATTTATGTAAATTTAAAATACATGTGTACAAAACAATAATGTACATTTTAAGATAATACATCCAAACAAAAAGATGCACATTAGACATTAGAATGGTTGCCTGTGGGCACAGAGAAGGAAATAGGGTAGGAGGAAATGAATGAGTGAATAACCTTACATGGACTGGTAACAACCTACCATGAATGGAGGGGTATGATTAACTTAACACTGATCAACAAAATTCTTAAATAAATAAAGATTCATAAGTACCTGTGTCAGATGGCATTCTTAAGGTAGATAAACAGTGAAGAGATAAGGCAGGGCAGTTAAGCATACAAGGCAAAATCAACCACATGTGGCAAAAAATGAAAGGTTGAAAAACTCTTGCTTTGATTAATGGTTCACACACTTGTCTAGTCTCCGGAACACTTTCTTCATCAAGGCTAGAGACCCTGACAAGCACCAGCCTCACCCACTTCTGCTTATTCTCACTGCTCTAAATCCTTTCTGAGAGCCTGGGAAGATGGGCACAACTTTTTATGAGAGGCTGATGAAGACTACACAAGCAAATGGCGATTCATACCAGTAACATTATAAAGATCTGCCTCTCATAAAGTTTTGAAATCCTAAAGTCTAAAGAGCAAGCAAAAAAAGGTAAAACCTTTAATAGTGAAATTTGTGACACCAATGACTATTGCAATATCAAAAGAGCCTTATCCCTAGGTTTGGAGTCCAACTTTCCCAAGACTCTTATTTCTCTTTCCCCTTCCCTTTTGCCATGTCCTGACACATTCAGAAAACTAGGCAGGAAGCAAAACTTATGTAACTTGTTTTTGCCTAAGAAGAGCTTCCAGTGGACCTGTGCATTGCCAGGGTTTTATAGCACTTGAAGAGCTAACATCTCCACTGCTCTGATGGCTGAGATCCTGGCATTGACATTTTCTCCCAGCTGTCTCCTCCCCATTAAGGAAGCCCTTCAGCTCCTGCTGTTCCCATGCTGATCCAGTCTTGATTATGTATCACACTGTTCTGTTTCCCACAAGTCTAACCTATGTAGATTACCTGAGTCCCCTTGTCTTGTGGCTTCCAGTTGAGTTTGGCCAATCAGGAGCAATGGCAGAAGACTAGAGTGAAGGAGGTATTTCCCTAGTTCCCTTCCTGAACGGTTGCCGTAGGCTGGCTGTGTTTCCGGAAATCTTAACTATAGTCAAATGACGCCCTCCAGAAACGTTGTTTGTCCCAAAGCTCAAGGAACCACTTGGTCTCCCCACTCCTTCAGATAGCGGGGTGGAACTGGAGCCCTGCTGTTACTAGTCCCAGGGTAGTACACTGTCACTTATGGTTTTCCTACAGCCATACCTTTAAAAATAGTTCCTTTAATAAAAATCGCCTAAGATTATTCTAACGTAATCATGCCATCTATGCCCTACTACAACCAACCTGTTCCAAAAGGCTTAAAAATAAGTTCACCTTTCTTTAAGGATACTTTTTAGGATTCTGTAAACAGAGTTTCCAATTTTGATGTTGATTAGAGGCTGTGAGCCAAAGTTATAAACAATATTGGTTCAAGACCCTGGTCTGGGATCACCCTAAATATGCTGAGGGGACCTTTGTGAATGACTAACCAAAGCTGTCCTCAATTTGTTCTCAGAGGTATCATCATCCCCCCGGGACATTTTTAGCTGAGACTACCCTCTGTGCTTTTATAGGTTTCATTACAATTGTATCAGTTTTATGCTTCACTGTTAAGACTTGAATAAAACCTTACCCATAAAAAGTAAATCATTGCAAATATCTAGACAAATGGAATGGTCTCTGCATCATAATATTAATTTATATGGCATGTGCCGAATAACTTTCATCTGCAGATCATCTCCGATTAAAATGACTTACAGGGTTAAAGAATAGTTGGGGCAGGCTGAGAAGGAGCTAGTCTCGAAGACAGATGTACCAAATGGATATGGATAAGCTAACACACTCCTGGGCAGCAGACAACTTGGAGGTGAAATACCACAGCTGTTAACTGCTAGAGCAAAGAGTCTCAATTTAAGAAAGAAAATAAAGAAAAATCACCTGCCCACAGGGCCTGCACAAGGGGAGCTTAGAAGGCACAGTACAATGAATACAATTACAATCTGTATTACAATCTGTATACAATCTGTGAAGTTTCATCTCATGCAACTTAGCCTTGTCTCCTAACTACACTATAACTTAATGCAAGGTATTGGGTGTTACTTTTTAATATACACTCTTCTCACTGTATACCCAGCTCAGAGACACACAGTTGCAGGGCAGATACACATAAGAGGCAGTGTTCAAGTGTACCTACAGGCCATTCATTCAAAAAATGTGTCCTGCTATGTTCCTGGAACTGTCTGGGCACTGAGAAAGGAACAGTAAATACAACAGAGTTCCTACTCTCGTGAAACTTATATTCCAGTTGTCTGTGTTGTTGAGTGAGGTGGGGTAAAGAGAAATAGTAAATAATAAATATACAAAATGTCAGATAGTAGAAAGGATTAAGGGAAAAAAATGAGCCAACCGGGAATAATGAAGAATGCTATTTTAGAAAGTTTGGACAAGGAAGCCAGTAGTTAGGAAAGACAGACAAATCAAGATAAGGTCCTCTCTGCTAAGGAAAGCGTTCACATTTCTTAATAGAGTTGGGGCTAATTAAATAGTGTAGACTGGGTAACCACAAGTAGACCAGACTTTGGCCTCTCCTAAAATACCTCCTGCTACTGCAGAAAGCAGCCTAGCACCTACGGTGTCTTGAAGAGAACAGTGCACTGCCAGCACCATCCCCCATGAGCCTGATTCTACAAACTCTTTTGATCCTGAGATGCAATGATGGATAAAGCTCTGTAGGAAGGGATCAAGAGGAAGGTAAGTGACAGGTACCAAGTGAGTCCAACAGACTATAAATCTGTCACAAGGAAAAAAAAAGAATAAGAGTTTACACAGGTTTCTCCCACTATCTGGAAGTAAAGTGTTCCTGTGAAACCTTTTCTACGTCGAAACAGCATAAAGCGAAGAAGCAATTACCTTAGGACACATCTTGCTAATGGATGCACAAAATAAACTGAGATAAAGTACAGATGCTTGAAGACACAGTTCAGAGCTTGGTGTCTTGTTGCTGAGATGCTGATTGTAATTCCAGGGGAAGGACCTTGGCGGTGCCACCCTCCCTGCTTGGCGCACACTTTGCCTCTGTAACAACTCTCTGAAAAACAAACACTAAATGCTATTTTTGCTTTTTGCCTTTTTTTCATAAAAGTGAAAATCCTCTTTGGATTTCTTTCTGTTAATGAAAACTGGTACTAATATAGCTCCTTCGTAAAAGAAAAGAGTGGTATAAAGGGAACTTTCAAAAAGTGGAGGATACCTGTCTCTGCAAAGCTCTAGCCTCCAAGGAAATCCTGGTGATTTCCTTTTCAGATTGCCTTTTGAAGTAATTAAACATCAAGACATCCTTTGGGGGTACAGGGAAGCTAGTCTTGGCTTCAAGTCATAGATGGTAAAACTGAGACCCTGAGACACTCATTAACTGCCTTATCTAAGGTTAACTATGACTAGCAGAGGCAAAACATAGGGTTGGGGTATTTGAGTACATTACTAAATGTGAAACACATACACATAACCAAGACTACTACAGGGAAAATGAGGGATTTCTGTTTGGACTGTTTAAAGTGATCACGTGTACCCAATAATTATTTCCCTCTCCCCTTCACTATGCTTATAAGGTCTTGCCAGAGATCATTAATGCACGCTTTGAGAGCTGGTATGCCAGGGTTGAAAGTTCATAGGCCATTCAAAGGAACACATATTTTACAAGAACACAGAAATTATAGAAATATATAAGTACGTATACATGAACTGATTTGAATTGTTCCCTAATGGAGTGGCTGGGCCTGAGTAAAAGAAAGGCAATAAACAAGTAAATGTAAGCATGAAAACTGGTTTGGATTGAAGATAATAGTGTATATAATGAAAACAACCCTTGGTACCCAAGGTAAAAATCAAACAAACATACACCCTGTCTATGAGAGTTGAGCAGACCTGTCTTGAATGTTGGCAGGTCCTTAACTTTTCTGAATCCCAATGTCCTACTCTGAAAACCATGGATAATAATATAGACAGGCACATCATTCATTTTCAAAATTATGGCACATGGGAAAGACGTTATGGTAGACAGCATCCAGTTCTTGCCAATATGCAGTTATCTTTTCCTTCCCAGTCACATGGAAGATTACAAATTTCAGCCACTTTAAAGTTTGCAAGATCATATCATATGGTAAGTGACTCAGGCAGAATTTTAAAAAGGCTCAAATTCACCAGCTTCCCTCTTGCCCTTTGGTGGAGAGATTAGAGGCCATGGGTTGACATAATAGGGGCCTAAAGATTGGAGCAGCCTGGATGGATGGATGGATGGATGGATGGATGGGTGGATGGGTGGGTGGGTGGGTGGGTTGAGGAGTGATTGGATGGACGGGGACAGCTTCCTGGATAGTTGCTGGGAATCATAGTAGATTTTGCAGGAGCAAGAAATAAATTTTTGCTGCTAAACCCCTGAGATTTTGGGTTGTCTGTAACTGCAGCATAGTTTAATCTAACCTGATTTATACACATGTAGTAATCATTAGTATCCTTTC
>NW_006773751.1:4344528-4361623 GCF_000442215.2 Lipotes vexillifer | reverse complement strand
GGAATGCCTGACCCCAGATCCTGCAGGACATGAATGGTATGAGGATTCAAGCATTGACCTACTGGCCTTTTGAGCTTTTAATGTGAGATTAAGGGCTGGGCATGAAGAGCTGGGAAGGAGAAATAAGCCATGATCACTACTGGGATTCAGAAAGCTCAGCTCATGAATCACTGTAAATCTGACTGGCCTGCCTCTGGGAGGGAGTTTACCCTAATCCTTGATACTCTTCCCTAGATCGTCCAGCACCCTGTGCATTTTCCCCCAGGAGCCACTAAAGCCCAGAACAAATCCTCTTACGGGAAGCATTTACAGTAGCCCTTCCCCTGCCTCAGAGTAATAGGAGCTGTCTGTTATCTCTAGTTGAAAAATTAAAGTATTACTTAGCCAAAGCCAAAAGGTAATACAATTCTATAACCCTGTGATTTCATCTATTACTTACTATTTAGGGAGAAGACAATAAATAAAATATCTGCGCATGTAATATCTCCTTTTCCCTCCGGGGACTCACATAAGTTCCAAATTTCTAAAAAACCTCAGTGAAGCAATGTTTGCCAACAGTCCACCAGCTTCTCTACGACTCTCTCATTAACCTTTTCAACCTTCCAGTGTCTGTTTCTTGGGTCTGGTCACTTCTACTTAATAATGTTGGTACAAACTATTGCCATAGACTAAAATAACAGAATGGCATGTCCTCACACATAAGCAAACAGTGTGTCAGTCCCTGTGTAATTATAGGACTATGAAACATCCACAGTAGGCCATAAAATAAAGAGGGGCTATATGGATCACAATATAAGTTCGAGGAAAACTGATCTTGGTCATGATATCTGGCAGCTGGTTCCCCACTCCAAGACCTCTCTGTTCACTCCCTCCCTCCAGTAGAAAATGCAGAAGCCAAGAACTGTGCTGAGAGGAAGAATCAAAAATCAGGAGAACCAGGTCCTCACAGCCTTGCAAGCTTCTAACCTTCGGAGGTTCCGGTTGCCCCAGAAAGAGTAAATGCATCTTGAGGATGTTGGGCAACCCAGGTGGTGACAAATACTTGTTGTTAGGAAGTATAGCTTGTCTGTCACCTGCCGTCTCCACCTCTCCTCACCTAGTGTTCTGGCTTGGGCTCGCTGCATCATTTCTATAATATGAGCCAGAGGAACACTAGGCCTCAGGCATTTTCTTTTCTTAAAGACAATTCATGAAAAGTCATTAAGATTCCAGGTAACAGTCAACCTGGGGTGGTTCTTTTCAGTGTAGTCTGCCCGGTCTTGATCTCTCGGTCCTGCCTTCTCATTGCTCCCATCAAAACAGAAGAGGATTCTATAACGTTTGAAGTCTTTTACAACTTGACAAAAAACACCTTCATAATAATGCATTAGTTTCCCTAGGCGATTTAACCTCTTATCTTTAATTGTGGAATTAAGGATTTTATCTCCTGTGAAAGGAATTTCATGCACCAACAAAGCAGTGTGCAGGGTAGAGGTGGAAGGGAGCCTCCTTGGGCTCCTAAAAACCACGCTCAGTCTTGGGGGACCCAGAGCAGATGCGATATCAGGAATGGAAGTTCAGAGGAGATGGCCTAAGTCAGAGAGCCCTGATTCTCCGTGACTGCTCTGTTCCCTTGCTCACTTGGTTGTCCTCATGTGCATGTATCTGGGCTGCTCCCTAAGAAGCTATTTTCTGCAGTGGTTGCAAGGGGAAAGTCTGGAATTGCTGGTTTCTTGCGCTGCAGCCTCTGGGCCTGGAGCCAGAGGTGTCTGAGCCCTCTTCCCCGCCTTTGGTCTTCCCGGACTCATTCCCAGGCCCTGGGACTATACAGTCTTTCTGTCCCTTCCTCTCACCTCCCTTGAGCCACCATCAATGACCTGTTTGTGCTCCTTCACCAAGTTCCCCTCCGCCCCCCATGCTACTGCCACTTTCCCTCTAGAAAGACTGTCCACTCCCTCCATGCAGGGTTCTCTGCCCTGAAGAATTTAGCAAAGGGACACCTGGGAATGTGGGAGGAGAGAAGGAGCTAGAAACTTACTATTGCTCAACAAATACCAGTTCCAGACGTAGGAGAACCTAGGGGATCACACAGGGAGCTTCAGCCATGGAAGGGTGAGTAGAAACAGCGGAGATATGGGACCTGATCTAGGATATTTACCACTGCCTGTGCAAGTCCTCGCACATGTTTGTGTGTGTGTGTGTGTGTGTGTGACAGAGAGAGAGAGAGAGAGAGAGAGAGAGAGAGAGAGAGAGAGAGAGAGAGAAAACATGAGGGTGTTGAGGGAAAATTGACATCTTTGACGATAATTACAGTTACCAAGAAACTTTAAAAGTGAGAAAAAGAACTGAAACTTTGGCTAGCTAAGAATAATACTAATTACAGCCTTTATGCAAATTAAGTCTAATTATCATGCAACATAATAATAATATGTCTATCACTATAATGTGTCAGATTAATTTTCTTGTAAATTTTCCATAACAATTCTGAGTTTTCTTCACGTACTAGAGTTGTGGACGTAAAAGGACTGTAAATTAACAGAACTACATTGTCTTCTCAAGTCCTGTGCCCATATTTCTACATGGTTGGTTGTCGTTTTCCTTAATGGTTTTTAAATGGTCTTTATGCGTTGAGGAGAGAATTCTTTTATCTATCACATGTGCTGCAAATATTTTTTCCAGTTTGGAATTTGTCTTTTAATTTTGATGGTGTATTAGAATATACAGAAGAAACTGGTCTGATTACATCCTTTATAATCATACTTCAAGTGCTCACTTTCCAAGCAGCATACTCGCCTGCTCACAATTTTTTCTTAATATAGAAAAAGTACCCATTATAACCACCTGCTGAAGCCTGAAATTCCTTTGAACGGGAAATAATCTTCCATTCCACAATTAGAGATATAATGTTTACAAATGCACAGGCCTTAGAGATAATACATTGGTGTGTTTCAGGTAAATGTTTATGATGACAGCAGTCTTGCCTGCGTTTATGGGGTGGGTTTCATTTAGAAAGTGGTAGAGCATTCAGTGCCAGAATATGTGTGAGGAAGTGCAGCCACTAAGGAAAGTTCCAGAGACCAAGAGTGACCACCTCCTAGAACCTTCCCTGACCCTCCAGGTCAGAGTTAGATGCCTCTTGCCTGCTGTCCCACAGCGCTCGTGTGTGTCCTTGTCGTATCCCACTGACCTCATAGTCATATGACGGCTGTTTACTTCTCTGTCTTGCCTTCTACACTGTTAGGTGCTTGGAGGGCAGGGGTTGCACGTAACAAGCTCACCATCGTATCCAGGGCACCATGCCTCATAGGTTCTTAATAAGCCTTCGCTGCATGAATGAGTAAAGGAATCAATAAACCAATGTTATTCTTTTCCTCGGGGCTTACGTGACTGGATCACTACGTCTGTCTTAGAAAGATGGGAAGGGACTGGATATTAAATGAGAAGACTCAAGCTGGGAAGATGATCTGCTACAGGATGACCAGCACTCTTGCAGGATCCAGCCCCAAAAAGCCCAGAAATAAATACCCCAAAGAACTCCACTTGAAGACCATGGCCTCCCTCCAAATTCAGATTCCAGTGCACCAAGGTAAATGTGGAGAATGCCTCCGCTCTCCCTTCCCGAGACACAGAGCTTCCTGAACCAGCTGAGATCCTCTAGTGCCTCTGCGCTAAACCCTGAGGAAGGGGCAACTGGGTTTCTAGGAGCTGCCCGGAGGAAAAGAGTGCATGCAACAGGGGACCTTGTCTGAGCTGAGCTCCTTTAGTGCTCTCCTGGGTATTTTATGATTGATCTCGCTTGAACCTCTTTACTTGCTTGGAAGTTTGCTGAGCTTTCAATCCTCCTTTAGCTGACCTCAGATAATACCACATCCTGCTCTCTGTTCCTGTGACTCCCTGCAACGGGTCTCAGAGCCCTTCTAGATGGTATAGGCCATGCCCAGCCCACCACCAGGGCTGACCTCTTTTCTGGCCTTCCTGGCAAGTTCAGCCTGACTGACCCTGGGTTCTGCCTAGTAATGGTACCTTGTACAGACAGGCACTTTCCCATCCTTTGCTCCACGCTCTGTAAATAGACTCAAGCCCTGACCAAAGACCTTTGTCTGCTCATGCTGAAACCGCCCTGTGCAATGTCAGCTCTTCCTAGCTAGGTCTGTGCACTGTCATCACACTCTAGGGGTTGTTTGCTGTTCTAGTTTCTTCTTACCTCCAATGGTGTGTGTGCATCCCAACCTGCTTACCTCTGTTTGAAAACTCCTGTTGCCCACATGCTTTAACTTGGGTTTCTAGGTTCCCATTGTCCTAGCATTGGGTTGGGCTCTGCCTCCTGGTTACTCGGTGATCGTTTCTCCTGAAAACCATCCAGCTACCTCTCAGAATTCAGGACTGAGCCCTGCCCTTGTAGCTGATAACTGCAGGCACCTTTAAATGGTGCCAAAGCACCCTCCCCACTGCACACTCTGTTCTTTGCTTCCAGTGGGCACCCTCCCAGTACTGCTCACCTGGTTCATCACTGTCCAGACCCGCAAAGGGGACAGAAGTACAACCAGCGCTTGTACCACATAAAAGATTTCTCTTGAGAAGCTCATTGGCAAAGCAGACAAGTGCATGGATTCCCATCCTTTTCCCCTCCTAGGGAGAGGTTTCTGGGTGAAGTACAGGTGAGTACACCATGGAAAGGTATCCAGTAGAAAGAACCCATTCCCATAATGTTCTAAAAATGTATAGGAAATAGAGGGGGTGAGGGGTGCTGAGGAACATCTAGTTGACCGCATGACACTGAGAGCTTTAGGACTGAAGAGATCAGCTGCCGCTATCAATCTATCCTCCCAAGGAGCTAACTCAGAGAGCTAATCCAGCTTCTGGCTAAGCTACTAAAAGCGGTGAAGACATCAGCCTCCAGGCTATCCAGATGTATCTCCCCTCAAGCCCCTTCTTCATACCTGGCTCATCGTCAGCCCCCACCCTCAACATGAGTCCCCAGACTTGGTCACACAAGCCTATTCTCAGCCCTTATACAGATATCCATAGCCTGCTTCCCCCGCTGGGCCCCAGCAAGATAAAAGGTTTACAAATGCATAGAGTTTTTGAGATGATACATTAGTGAGCTTCAGGCAAATATGTTTGATAACGGAGTGTTCCCTGTGTATCTGGGAGGGGGTTTCACTTAGAAAGCAGTAGAAAATTCAGTGTCAGAATGGATGGGGAAGTGAGGCCACCAAGAGAAGCCCTTGAGCTGCTCTAGACTTCTCAGTTTATCCCATCACAGGGACCCTGCCTGAACCTCTTGAATATCACTTTCTCAATCTCTTCCTCACTTCCCATCAATAAATTCACCCATCTTCTCATTTTTTTCTTCTAGGACCCTACTCTAATATAAGTGTAGAATCACAGAATTTTAGGTATATACGATCTAACCATAAAATGGGAACATAAAGATCTCTACCAAAGTGTAGGAAAGTCAGAGGATGCTTCTTGTAAGAGGTGGGGATTTGGGGTTTTAGGATCCCCTCCCTTATTGACAGGTCCCTTCTCTTCTCTATAGCACCCTGTCCCCTACATCCTTCTAAATATCAGCTCCACTCTTCATGAGCTATTTGATCCTGGGCAACTATCTAAACTCCTTTGTGCCTTTGTTTTCCCATCAGCAAAGTGGGATTATATTGTACCTTTTTCAAAGGATTGGCCAGAGGATTAATGAGATAATCTTATGTGGATCAGTTAGCATGGTACCTGGCACTCAATAAATGTTAGCTCTTATTGTTTCTTTAAGCCTTTATATCCCTTATTCTTTAAGAAAATCAGTCCAAATCAATCCTTCTATTAAGTAATACTGAAGGACAATATATTTTACCTCTCCCAGGTAATATAACTGTATTTAGGCTGAAAGGATGTTTTCATCCAATGAAGGGTTGTACCTGGAGAATCCCAAGGTCCTGGCAAATGGAGAATGGAAGTGTTTTAGGGTAAGTAGGATTCCTAGATCCCTGATATCAAGTAAAGCAGGTAGTCGTCTATTGCTCCAACATGTGGAGAAAGACTTGGGCTTGTTGTCTAGATTCCTTAAAGCCCTAAGCCTAGAAAATGACAACCAGGGCTTATTTCCACAGCTCTGTTAGAAAAGGGGTTTATGACAGATCATTTTATTTCCCCTGTTCACACCATATAGCCCATTTCTTTGTAATTTTGCTTAAAAGAGTTAAAGCATGACCTAACCTAATTTAAATACCTAAACAATCAGGCTATTTAACTACTATAGTAATGTTTATTTTTCAAACTTTTGTAGATTTTTTCCTATGTCCAAATCGATTCCACTATTCTGCTAAACACTGGCATCAATTTTGGCAGACATTTATTACAAAGATGTTTCTAGCTTTTCCGAAGGCTGGTAGTTTTCCTGGTTTATTTCCTAGTTTATTTAAATTCTACACAAACACCGAAAACCCTCCTAAAGTGAGCGCCATCCTGAACTGCCTTCCAGTTTTGATTAGCAGGGCTATTTCCTAATGGAAAGCCAAAGCTGTACCACATTTCCTTCCCTGTTTTTTATCAAACACTCCCTTGGAGGAGTCTTCATTGCCTTTTAATTGTCCGAGTTTATTTTCATTCCTCTTATTAGAGTTGGCAGAGGGGGTGAGGGAGAACCTAGCTATACCTCAACAACCTTCAAAGTCTTCTTTAATCTTATAATCATCTTCATCCATCAGCCTCTCTTTTCCTTTAACTCTATTTTTTCTTGGTTATTCAGAAAAGCCTTTCTCATTCTCATTTGCTCACATTAATTCCCCCTGCTCTTTGGCTGCCCTAACTTGAGTTGCATATTCTCATTTGATTCCCTCCTGTCCCTTTCCTTTCCAAGTCAGGGTTTTCTTTGCTCATAGGTTTTTAAGCCACCCTTTGTAAATCCACTTTGCAAAGAGCAAGCAATCTCCAATCTTCTTTTCCAGAGCAATTGTAATCCACTATGCTTTAATTATAGTGTCTATTCAGATGTTCAAAATTCCATCTAGTTATAGATTTTAATACTTCTTCCCTTTGCACCATACTTATTGGGTTAATTCCCCAAATGTGCTTTTTTTTGAACTTTAATACCCCAGGTCTTTGAAGCCGCTGCTTACTTAAAGAATTCAAGAAGATCATGATTACCAGTAACAAGGCAGCTGCCTTGGCTTTAACTATGTAATTCAGCTATTGCTAATCCCAGGAGCTCTAGTGCTGTTCCACTGTTAGCTTGAGTTGCCAGCATCTCAGTCAAAACACTGTCCTCTCCCTCCCCTAGGACACAATGATAGGTGTGCTTTTGCCTATAACCTATGGAGTGCTACACCTGGGGAGTCTCAAAGGAAAATAAACAAATTAAGTAAGGACTGGCTTTTTTTAATTATTGTTATTGTTCACTCTCATCATGGATGACTGGCGATAAGTTGGAGTAATTCATATTATGTATCTGGACCTTCATTTCTATATAAGTGAAGTAGGGAAGGAGAGCTAGGTGGTTTCTAAGATACCTTCTAGCTCTTGTAAATGCCACAGCTTCTGTGATTCTAATTTTTTCTCCAAAATTGTGGAGTTGTATTTCCGGTACTTTAATCTGAACTATGGAACACTTTGTTGTTTAAAAATAAATATTTAATTTACATATGTTGAGTAGTTAAACCCATCTTACCTTTTTTAACAGCTTTATTAAGGTAAAACTGGCATGCAATAATATGCACTTATTTAAAGTATATAATTTGATAAACTTTGTCAGATGTATATACTCATTAAATCATCACTTCAAACAAGACAATATCCATCATCCCTACTTTGAGATTAGTTGAGTATCCCTTATGATTCCATATTGCCTACCTTGTTGGATTTCTAACTAGAATTCTTTGTAGTACTATTTCAGGGGTGGCTCTAAGGTTTAAGCAATATACATCTTTAGCTTATCACCATCTACCTTCAAGTAATATTATACCACTTCATATATATTAAAAGAACCTAACTACCTTCAAGTAATGTTATACCAATTCATATATATTAAAAGAACCTAACAACCACAATATTTCATTTTTCTCTCCCAGCCTTTGTGACACTTTCACACATTTTGCCTCTATATATGTTATGAACTCCAATATACATTGTTATTATTTTTGCTCTGACCATTTTCTTTTAAAGAAATTAAAATAATCGTTTAAAGACTTATATTTACCCACATAGTGACCATGTCCAATACTCTTCGTTCCTTTGTGTAGATCCAGATTTCCATCGTATCATTTCCCTTGTGCCTGAGGATTTCCTCTCTGTATAAGAATATGTTAGTAACCAGTTTTTTTTTTTCAGTTTATGTATATCTGACAAATCTTCATTTAGCCTTGGTTTTGAAACATTTTTGCTGGGTATAAAATTGTAAGCTGATGGTTGTTTTCCATCAGTTCTTTAAAAGCTGCTTTAGATTTTCCTCTTGCATGTTTGATGAGAAATCTACTGTCACCCTTAACTTTTTTCTTCTATACATAAGGCATGATTTTTCTCCAGCTGCTTACAGGATTTTTCTCTTTATCACTGATTTATAAGCTATTTGATTATGATGTGCTTTGGTGTGTTTTTATTCACATTTCTTGGGCTTTTGTTGAAACTTGGAATTATGGGTCTATAGTTCTCATCAAATTTGGACAACATTTGGCCATTATGCCTTCAAATTCTTTTGGTGCTTTGTTCTCCTCTCTTTAAGGACTCCAGTTACATGTACCCTAGGGTATTGGAAGTATACCACAGTTAATTGATGCTCTATTGTTTTTTCCCGCCTTTTTTTCTCTGCTTCATTTCTAATAGTTTCTACTCTGTCTTTTCATGTTCAATAACATTTTCTTCTGCATTGTCTCATCTGCCATTAGGCCTCTCTAGTGTATTTTTCATCTCAGAAATTGTGGTTTTTACCTCTAGAAGTTCTTTTTTATATTTTCCGTTATACAATCCTTAATACACTCAATCTTTTCTCTAGCTTGAGCATACAGAATGTTTTTGTCTAATAATTTTGTCATCTATACCATTTCTGGGTTGGTTTTGACTGATCTTTCTGAGTATGGATCATATCTTTTCTTGCTCCTTTGCAGACCTGGCAATTTCTTATTGAATGCCAGAATTATGAATTTTATCTTATTGGGTGTTGGATATTTTCGTACTTCTATTAATATTTTTGAATTTTCTTCTGCTTCACCATTAATTTACTTCAAAACAGTTTGATCCTTTCTGGCCATTTTTTTAAGCTTTGTTAGGTAGAACCAGAGCAGTGCTTAGTCTAGGACAATGTCAACCCACTACTGGGGCAGGATACTTCTGACTACTCTTCCTGATATCACATGAATTATGAGATTTTCCACTCCGGTGGGAAGAGTTTGTGTGAGTTTTGGAGATTGTTCCTTCTAATCCTTTCAAGTTATTCTTTTCCCAGTTTCAGGCAGTTTCCTTATAAGCATGTGCTGACCAGTATCTACCTGAAGACACAAGGAGATTCTCTGCAGATCTCCGCAGCTCTCTATGCAACTCTCTCCTCAGAACACTCTACCCTGCAAAACTCTAGCCACATTGGCCTCCCCAGACTCCCAGTTCTGTCTCCTCAATCCAGGGAGACCACCAAGATTTTCCTGCATTTACCCATCCTATGCCATGACCTGGAAGATCTCTCTTGGTAGTACACTGAGATAATCATGAGACACAAAATTTGTTTTCTATCTCTCAGGGATCACTGTTCTTTTTCTTTGATGTCTAACATCTTACAAACAATTGTTTCATACAAACTACCCAACTGTTTAGTTGTTCCATGAGAGTGGGCAAATTTAGCCTCTGTTACTCCATCTTGACCAGAATCAGAAATCACCCACCTTAAACTGAACTGCTATAAAACCCCCATTTGGATGAGTATCCTTCTAAGTATTTAATGACTATCTGTCATAGATCACCTATTTGCCTTCCAATACTATAACTTAAGTCATTCTCAACAATCTTCCTTGGCTCTGCACCTAAATACATATTTAGGTTTACTGTTTCATTAACTGTTTTCTTTTTCCTTCAGTAAAAAGCTTCATTGAAACATTACGAATGCTTATTGCCTTTTTGTCTATCTTGGTTCCCACTATTTCTAATCACACTACTTACAGAAGTCTAAGTAGAGGCAATCTCATCAGTGTTGGCTTAGATTCAGTCTCAAAAACCCAGAAAAAATGGTTCAGTCATTATGATGGCTTCATATGAAACCATTTTACATGTTTCATATTTACTCATTTGGTGATGACTTTCAAGGACAGGGAAAGATTTTCTTCTGAAAAGAAACATCAGCCTTGAGCATAAGAGAGAAACCCTCTCTCCTAAGTATTCATTGTTTCCAAAGTATGATCTGGTCTTGATTTTCCAACAATGCCACAACTGAATTGTAATGATTTGTGCAAAAGTGGTTCTTATTTCTTTAGCTCCCTTCTGTTCATTGTATATCCTCCTATTCCATCTAATATTTAATGGTTGAATTTAACATAGTCACACAGACACACACACCTACACACACACACGCACACACACACACACACACACACCCTTATCTAGCCCTCTGTTCATGCCAATACAATTTCTCAACTTACTTTTTCCATGCACTATAATAGTAATTTTTTAAAAAAACAAATGCTACAGATACCAGAATTGAGGTCCTAGGAGAACGCATTCAGTTGAAATCCTGCTGATAGACAATAAAGCACCTTGCACCCTAGGGAAGAAAGGTGCTATAAAAACCCAGAATGTTGTTGCCACAGTTAGACCAGCTCTATGGTACACAATAGAGCCAGAGATATTTTCTTTAATCTAGTTCCTGTGATCTCACCACGTCCCCTTAAATTTTAAATCAGGTGACAGAATAAAAAGTTTTCTTTCCCAATCCGGTCTTCCCAGTTGGCCTGTCCTCCATGCTGACATGCCACTGTTTTCTGTTCTCCCAGCAGCAGGGCAGCAATCACACACTATGGATGAGACCCATGCTGGCAGCCTGTCAGGACCCCGAGGGCCCAGCCTTGTCATTCCCGAATAGAGGGAACTGAGCTGCCTGCTGGTTCTGAGGCTCAGCACTCACTCCCTGTGCATTGTCAGGGCGACTGGGATTGGCCAGACCCTTTCTGAAGTTAGTTGCCCAGAGACATAGAAGGATCACACTGGCCCACTAAGGGCCCATTTCTCCCAGACCCTCTCCCTCTCGGGCCTACTAGAAAATGAGAAGTTGACAGACCTCAAATTTTCTCGGAAGCCATTTTCCGCCTGCAAGGCTGGACTCCCACAAACTAACAGAGCCAACCTTACGAGACAAGCCTTCCAGACAACGTTTGCAGGGGCGAGTGACAAATGTCGTCTCCTTCCTATTCCCTGGAAAAGCGCACTGTGTATTAGAGAAACGCCAATGACCTTTTGGAATAAAAATGACCTTATATGGTTCTTCTTTAATTAATAACAAATTTCCTCCACTCAGAAAAACAGAGCCTATATTTGAGCAACTCTTTCTGTTTACTTTATTTAGGAAATATGTCTCAGGCCCCTGTTCTGTGCCAGGCACCGTGTTAGGAGATGGACATATGGAGGTGAGCCGCGGCAGACGTGGCCCAGACTTCTCAGGGCTCACGGTCTGTTGAATTCATACGAGTCGAAAGCGCTTGCTATAATGATGAAGGATTATATGACAGATGAAGCACAAGATATAAACACACACATGAGGGGTGCTGCATCCAGGTTATGAAAGTCCAAGGGAGACATCCCTGAGGAAGTCATAGCAAAGCGGAAACCTGCAAGATAAGGGAAATCACAGGCTAAAGGAAGTGGTTAGGAGAGACGAAGAGAAGAGTGCCCAGAGGCAGAGGGACCGTCAGGAAACAAGAAAGAGCTCCGTCAGTGGTTTCTCTAGACCGGAGTCCGGTGTGGGCTTTGAGTGGGAAGGCAGGATATAATGAGTGGAAAGGCCTGAGGTGTCAGCAGGGGCCCAACTGAAGGCTTTGGGATTTTAAAATCCAAAGTGTTTGGACCTTCACCTGGTGACAGCAGGGTACCACTCAAAAGTTTTAAGCAGGAACCAACAGGATGCAGTTCACATTTCAGAATATCATTTGGGTTGGGAGAGCAAGGGGTACAGGGAGCAAGGCTGGAGATAAGGAAAAGAACTAGGATTATTGTCACCTAGGCAAGAAATGACTCTGGTCTGAACCAAGTGAGGGGCTGTGGAGTTTTGGACAAGTAGATACATTTTAGAAATATAGATGAGGTAGACTCAACAAGAGTACAGGAGTGACTGAGGGCAGAGGCTCAGGAGGGAGAGGTGGGACCTAAGAAGATGCTCTCGCTGAGGGGATGGCGGGGCCCTTGATAAGACAGGAAACATAAGAGGGGACAGAGTCCAGAGTGGGGACCAAGTTTTTCTGTTACCAACTTGGTTAAAGTACCTATGGGAAGTGAGGGAGGTGGAGAGGTCAGATGGCCTCCCCGAGAACTGTGCCCGTCCTCACCTGAGAGCGGGTAGGTGCCAAGGCGGATATTATAAAACAGAGAAGCTGAGGCATGACACGGAAAGTGGATTTTCCTCAAGGACTCACAAGAAGTTCATGGCTGGGTCCCCAGTTTCCAGTCCAGAGCGCCAACTTTCTGACCTGGCGTCCTTTAGAAGGGAACCTCTGATCTTCCAGTACATGTCAGGTAGTAGTTTGGAATAGATTCAGAGGCCCCAGAGCTAGAGACATAGTTCAAATAAGTCAAATAGATCAATAACTCATGTGGAAGGACAGAGTACTGAGGGCCAGCTTGTTAGCTTCAGACCTGATATGTGCCAGTGAGAGTGCCCTTGCTTAGCGAGGTGGGGCAGCTGAAGGCTGATCCCACAAGCCCTGGAGGCTGCACTCGGCCCTCCTGCCACTCCCTCTGTCCTTTGCTGCTCCTGACGAGGATGCAGAGCCTCCTGGTCCTCTGAATTCCTCCACCTGTTATCAGTGCTGTCTCCTCCTCTAGATATGGTCCTCTTTTGGCCCCTCTCCTCTTTTTCTTACCAAAACATTTAGTGAAACACAAATGTGAATATATATTTAGGTGCAGAGCTAAGGAATATTGTGGAGAATGACTTGAAGTTGTAGCATTGGAAGGCAAATGGGTGATCTATGGCAAAGAGTCATTAAACACCTAGAGGGATGCTTATCCAAATGAGAGTTTTATAGCCGTTCAAGCGAAGGTGGATGATGTCTGCTTCTGTGTGCCATGCAAATTACAAGAGATCCGCTTCCTCAGCAACCTGAAAAAATGCTGTGCCTCCTTCAATCCCAGCCCTGGCTGAGGGCTACAAACAGATCCTCTAGGACTCTATGGCCACCCTCTGTCCTCTAAACCTGCAAATGTTGAATAATTGAGCTATGATTTTGCTAAGGAACTATCTATCATTCCACACAGGCACATCAGACTGTAGAATCAATGCTTTTACCCGTAGAGCTGGAAATGTAAATAGAGAAAAATGACTGTGTTAGTGAAACGCTCCATAGGACCCCTAAGGACCTAATTATAAATGAACATTAAATACTTAATCTCATCTTTAACCCTTGAGGCAGAGGCCCACGGTGGGCCTGACTTACTCCAAGGGCAAAACTCCACAAGGTTTTCCCACGTTAATTTCTCTCCCATGGGCAGTTTAGCCTTACTGTCGAAATACACCCCTTGGGACTTCCCTGGTGGTACAGTGGTTAGGGATCCACCTGCCAATGCAGGGGACATGAGTTTGAACCCTGGTCCAGGAAGATCCCACATGCCATGGAGCGACTGAGCCTGCGCGCCACAACTACTGAGCCCACATGCCTAGAGCCCGTGCTCCATAAGAGAAGCCACCACAATGAGAAGCCTGTGCACTGCAACAAAGAATGGCCCCTGCACGCTGCAACTAAAAAGAAAGCCTGCACGCAGCAACAAAGACCCAAGGCAGCCAAAAATAGTTTTTAAAAATTAAAAGAAAAAGACACACACCCCTTTTCTTCCCACTTATGAAAATAAACTTCCTCCTACCCTCACCCACAACTTCCTTTGGCTCTTCCTTCTTCCCAGTGAGTCTTTCCCAGTTTTAAAAGTCAATGGTTTTATGTTAGCCCCCATTTTTATTAAACAAATAACAATGATAATGAAAATAACTAACATCTACTGAATGCCTACTCTGTACCAGGCCCTGATGGATGATTTAGGAGCATTATGTATGTGATCTCATGTAATCTTCCTAAAACCCTATGAGGAATGTTTTCTATTATTCCTGCTTCATAGATAGAAAACTGAGGCTCAGAGAAAATAATTGGCCCAAGTTATATTGTGTGGAATTGGCAAAGCTGGGATTCAAACCAGGTCTCTGACTTCAAAGACCATGCTCATCTACTGTAGGATTTTTTTTTATTTTAATAAAAATTAACTCTAGAACCCAATGAAATCCTGCTGTGTAAACATCAGGGATGCAGACTAAACTTCAATTCTCTCCACTGTCACATGCGGAGATGTGTACTTCAAGGCAAAGGAGGCCATTTCCCAAAGTACAAAGAAGAGGTGGAAGCAATGTTGAGTACCTTGTTAAGTGGCAGGGGCCCCTAAGCACTTTATCCTATTGAATCTGCACAACCAAAAAGGCAGGATAGGAATCATTACATCAATTTTTCCAATGAGGAATTTTAGATAACTTGTACCCATTGTCACAAAGCAAGTGAGTTGTAGGGTAGAGTTGATCCTCATCATTCTGTCTACCAAACCCAAGCATTTTCTTTCTTCTAACCCCAACTACCACCACACACAGATGGCAGAGACACTTTCCTCTTCATTAATTTCTACCAAATGCCTGATATGAAGGTCAGCAACATGTTACTACAACAAATGTGTGCCTCTGACCCTCTTAGGTGGTCTCACCACAACCTTGATCCTTGACTCTGTCCTTCATTTCCATCTATCCCAAGAGGCACCCATTTCATGAGGGCTGGGAGCTACCTCTGCCCAAAAGTAAAGATAATTCTCAGAGTGTCACTTCCAGTATGTCCCAATAAACACCATGCTCCTATCATACCAACCCTCCCTCAGATAACAACTATAAACTCTGGATAAAATCCAAAAAGGAAAAAAAATAATAACCTGAAGACTGGAAAGTGAAAAACAAAAGCAAGCAAATGCTACAGGGGCAGCAAGACTTTGAAGAAGGAAATTGCATGAAGTGAGTTTCCCATTTTTACAACTTTAAGAATGAGCTAGTTATATCAAGAGAAAACCATAATTCAAAAAAATACATGCACCCCAATGTTCACTGCAGCACAATTAACAATAGCCAAGACATGGAAGCAACCTAAGTGCCCATGAACAGATGAATGGATAAAGAAGATGTGGTATATCTATACAATGGAATATTACTCAGCCATGAAAAAGAAAGAAATATTTGCAGCAACATGGATGGACCTAGAGATTATCATACTAAGTGAAGTAAGCCAGACAGAGAAAGACAAATATCATATGATATTGTTTATATGTGGAATCTAAATATATATATATATATATATATATATATATATATATATACAAATGACATTTACAAAACAGAAATAGACCCACAGACATAGAAAACAAACTTATGGTTACCAAGGGGAAAGGATGGGGGGGGAGGGATAAATTAGGAGTTTGAGATTAACATATACACACTATGATATATAAAATAGATAACCAACAAGGACCTACTGTATAGCACAGGGAACTCTACTCAATACCTTGTAATAACCTATAAAGGAAAAGAATCTGAAAAAGTACAGATATAGATTTGGATATACATATGTATAACTGAATCACTGTGCTGTATACATACCTGAAACTAAATAACATTGTAAATCAACTAGACTTCAATAATAAAAAAAAAAGAATGAACCAGAATTTTATAAGGTAGTTTAAAGTAATCAAAACAGAAAAACAATCTTTCTGGCCTGAAGAACCAGAGGATAGAGTTTGGTGCAATACAGCCACTGGAAAGAGGGAATCTCACAAACAAAAGATCCAGAGAGATGGGGCACCAAATCCTGTACATAAACTCTACCCTACCCAAATCTCTGGCTTGCCCTTGAACTATGCAGTACCAGACAGACTCAAAAGCAGTTCTGCTAAGGATAGAATGAGACCTGGCTGTTGGCCAACAGACAGAAATTTGCAGTTTAAATCCAACCAAATTAATTGCCTGCTAAAACAAAAAGTCAACATCCTTCAGAGGTATATGACTTAATTTGGAGTGTCCACAACAAAACAGCCACAATGTTGTGGGTAAAATAAAAATTATTTGGGGGTTTCCCTGGTGGTGCAGTGGTTGGGAGTCCACCTGCCGATGCAGGGGACGCGGGTTCGTGCCCCGGTCTGGGAAGATCCCACATGCCGCGGAGTGGCTGGGCCCGTGAGCCATGGCTGCTGAGCCTGCACGTCTGGAGCCTGTGCTCCACAACGGGAGAGGCCACAACAGTGAGAGGCCCGCGTACCACAAAAGAAAAAAAAAGAAATTATTTGATGTTCTAAGGACCATGAAAATTTGAAAAGCAAGAGAAAAAGTTATCAACAGAGATTAACACAGATGTTGGAATTAGCAGAGAAGGATTTTTTATTTATTTACTTTTATTGATGTATAGTTGATCTACAATGTTGTGTTAGTTTCTGGTGTACAGCAAAGTGATTCATATATATATATATATATATATATATATATATATATATATATATTCATATTCTTTTGCATTTCCAACAGTAGGTCCTTCTTGTTTACCTACTTTATATATAGTACTGTGTATCTGCTAATCCCAAACTCCTAATTTATCCCTTCCCCCGCTCTCCCCTTTGATAACCATAAATTTGTCTTCTAAGTCTGTGAGTCTGTTCCTGTTTTATAAATAAGTTCATTTGGCTCATTTTTTTTAGGTTCCACATATAAGTGATATCATGTGATATTGTTTTTGATTACTTCACTTAATATGTTAGTCTCTAGGTCCATCTATGTTGCTACAAATGGCATTATTTCATTCTTTTTTATGGCTAAGTAATAGTCCATTGTATATATGTGTGTGTGTGTGTGTGTGTGTGTGTGTGTGTGTGT
>NW_006773751.1:4316076-4337956 GCF_000442215.2 Lipotes vexillifer | reverse complement strand
GTTCAGACTCTGCACTTTCACTGCAGGGGCCGCGGGTTCCATCCCTGGTCAGGGAACTAAGATCCTGCGTGTCGCTCAGTGAGAACAAAAAATTTTAAAAAAAGAAAAAAGAAAAGCAAAAGGTGTCCGGAATCAGGTAGAAAATCAAAGCTACAGCAAGAAAATGGGGCCCATGTGGATACAAATTACCTCTGTTCTGTTTCATGACACCACTGAACCATCTCCTCTGAGTTACGCCATTTTCCAGAGAGGTCTATGATCCATCGATTCCAGAGAGGTGTTATGTTCTGTATTTAGACATGACAGTGGGATTATTTTAGAGGGTCCCTCCCGTGAGCAGATTTAAGGGTGAAATTTCAAATATGCTTGGTTGGCATTGCCAGTGTCTGCCATTAATTCATTTACAAAGGCAGGTGAGAAGGAGGGTGGTCAGTTGCAATATTAATTCAAGAGCAGTAGCATCTAATCGGTCAACAGGACAGGCTTGTGTGAAGTGCTGTGCATTGACCATTACTCTTTTGCACGTGTGTTTCCTTAGTGTCTGGATTTCAGAGCTGGAAGTGGTCAGGGATCATCAGTAATGTTCAGAGACCCTTCGGGGGAGTCTGGGGTTAGAGATGATTAAGGAGGTGTTGTATGGGAAAGGGTGGAGTGTCAGAAAGGGCTCTGCAGAGAAACTAAACCAATAAGAGATATAGACAAAAAGATTTATTATAATTGGCTCACGTGATTACGGAGGCTAAGCCCCATGATCTGTTGTCTGCAAGGTGGATACCCAGGAGAACCAGTGGCGTAGTTCTAGTCTAAGTCTAAGGAACTCACGGCACGGCCGAGGTCTTTTGCCATTTAGGAAGGAGCTGAACTGCTGTCCCTGAGTCCAGGTTTGGGCTTGAGGATGTATGTCATGGGCAGTGCCCATGCTATTTCACATTCCCCAGTGCCAGGGGGACAGTTGACATCGGATGTTCTTGCTGTACTGTCTTGTGGCCACACCATAGGAGGTCAGTACAGCAGAGTTTATCATTTTACCTGGAACAGGCTTACAAATGCTCCATAGTTCTAGTGACTGAGAAATAACATTTCACAATAATGTAATGAATGAGGTTTACTTTATATACTTAGCATCCTCTACCTCTCTCCCCCTCCCTCCCTCCCTCCCTCCCTCCCTCCCTCAAGGAAACTTACAGTAAAATTCGGCCCACACTTTATTTTCGCAGTGGCAAAATGCCACCTGCTCTATGTACATCATCACTAACACGTCTGCTGTCTTTGGTAATGAGATTCTGAACAGAAAAAAGTCAAGGATAACGCCTAATTGCTTTCGCTTCTCTGGAGATGCTCAGAGAAATTTTAACATCTGGCATTGTATCATTGCTTTAAAGGCGATTGGGTTTTCTGAGAGCAGCTCTTTCCTGTTTTTGCAAATTCTCCATGCTCTTCAGAGATGCTTCACAATGCAAGAAAGGAAATGATCATCTTTTCACTTGAACATGATTTTTTGGGCAGGTGGGGAGGGGGTATATGTTCTACGAAGTATCTTTCCTTAAAGAATGGTGATTTTCCAGGGGAAGATGTTTCAAATACACACACACACACACACACACACACACACACACACACACACACACATATGTCTGTATGATTACAAAGCCTACATATAAGTTAGATGCCTGATAGATTTTATTAAAAATGAATGTTTCACTGAAAATAGAATTACCATATGACCCAGCAATCCCACTACTGGGCATATACCCTGAGAAAACCATAATTCCAAAAGAGTCATGTACCACACTGTTCATTGCAGCTCTGTTTACAACAGCCAGGACATGGAAGCAACCTAAGTGTCCATTGACAAATGAATGGATAAAGAAGATGTGGCACATATATACAATGGAATATTACTCAGCCCTAAAAAGAAACGAAATTATTTGTAGTGAGGTGATGGACCTAGAGTCTGTCATACAGAGTGAAGTAAGTCAGTAAGAGAAAAACAAATACCGTATGCTAACACATATATATGGAATCTAAAAAAAAAAAGGTTCTGAAGAACCTAGGTGCAGGACAGGAATAAAGACGCAGACACAGACAGTGGACTTGAGGACACAGGGAGGGGAAAGGGTAAGCTTGGACGAAGTGAGAGCGTGGCATGGACATATATACACTACCAAATGTAAAATAGACAGCTAGTGGGAAGCAGCCGCATAGCACAGGGAGATCAGCTCGGTGCTCTGTGACCACCTAGAAGGGTGGGATAGGGAGGGTGGGAGGGAGACGCAAGAGGGAGGAGATATGGGGATATATGTATACGTGCAGCTGATTCACTTTGTTACACAGCGGAACCTAACGCACCACTGTAAAGCAATTATACCCCAATAAAGATGTTCAAAAAAATGTTTCAGAATAGTCCTTTTTTTTTTTTCCCCCCTTTATCTTTTTCCCTAAAGAGGCTACAGTGTTTCTGTCAGATGAATAATCACACGGTTGTTTAGTTTTCTGTATGATACAGCATGTATGTGTGGGGTTGTTGGGTTAACCTCAGATTAATCTTTTTTATCTGCATCTCCAGAGGGTGACTGTGGTGTCAGCTAGTTCATTTTAATGAGTGTATTTGGTAAATAGCAAACATACAGGGCAATACATCTTGGGAGAGGCCCTAAAGAATACTGCTAATTTTTCTCTCCTTTAGGGATCATGAGGAAATACATTAAGAGACTCCAGAGTATGAGGCTGTAAATTTAGAATAATGTCGTTTATAAGGTGAATTCCTGAAACGAGTATTCTCATTTATTTCTGTTTCTCACATGGGCCTCCTGCTCGTAGGTGCTGCCTGCCTAGTTTGAGATCACAGGTAATTTGTCATCTAGATTAATTAAATACTTCGATTCTGTGGTTTCCTTTAGGATCTGTGACAAATTGGTGTTGGCCTGAATTTCAGTTTTCAGTTTAAAGACAGTAATCCTTTACCCTGGGACATTGTCCATAATAACCGCCACCACCGACTCCAACCTTGTATGTTATCAGTCCTGTTTTTTTCCCCTTTTTAAAAGATTTTATTGAACTATAGTTGATTTACAATGTGTTCAATTTCTGTTGTATAGTAAAGTGATTCGGTTATAAATATATATGCATTTTTTTCAGGTTCTTTTCCATGATGGTTTATCACAGGATATAGAATAGAGTTCCCTCTGCTCTCCAGTAGGACCTTGCTGTTGATCCATCATATATATATATAATCGTGTGCATCTGCTGACCCCAAACTCCCACTCCATCCCTCTACTTCTCCCCTTGGCAACCACAAGTCTTTTCTCTATGTGACTCTGTTTCTGTTTCATAGATAAGTTCATTTGTGTCCTATTTTAGATTCCCTATACAAGTGATATCATATGGTACTTGTCTTTCTCTGGCTTACCTCACTTAGTATAATCATCTCTAGTTGCATCTATGTTGCCATATCAATCCCGTTTTTTAAAATGAATGTAGCCATAGCAAAGGGCCTTGGCCACCCGGATGTTAAGTTCCTTAACAGTGGACTTGTGCTTCACTTTTCTGTCCGGGGACTCTGTGCAGAGCATTATGATCACCGAGTATATAGAAAGGGCGTGCCGAAACATGCATTGTAGACTACATTTAAATCACCTAGGGCCTGGTGAAGTTGGGGTCCTTGAAGCTGTTGTTCGTTTAGAGCCCCAGCTTTCACCTGTTTTACCTATGTTTCACCTCTTCTAGGGCCACAGCAATGTGCCTGCACGATGTCAAGTCTTGATTCAAAGCAGGAGTTAGAGAAACTCACATGTGTCCTAAGGAAGGCAAATCAAAAGCCACTTAAAAACCTCTGCTTTGGTCTGTGTTGTTAGACACATGATATCTTACATGTCTGGAACAGAAGCGGTCCAGGAGTACGTGATACTGTATGGCGTGATGTAGGCACAAAGCCAGGCCATTGGGTTGGTTTTTTTCCCCTCTGTGCTACGAAGACAACAACTTAGCATTTTAAAGCCCGTCCCACAGTCAACATACAGAAATCCCATTCTTTATATTTATGTATCCGCACACTCATTTTCACGGTAGATTCATGACAGAGTGTATCCAGATCACATCACAGATACGGTGCTTGCTTCAGAAGCACTTAGGACCTAAAAAATTATAAGCCACTTTTGCAAGACACATGGCGAGACTCTATTGAAGGGGTGACTAAGTGTATTTGTGTAACCCTTTTGCTCTTTATGAGACATGCCCAATCGTGACTATGTTTAAGCTTCCAACAAAACTTGTGAATTTGGCCAGATCAGTATTGTCTGGGTTACTTAAGAGGACGTGGAAAGGCTGAGTGACTTGCCCAGGGTCACACAGCTCAAGACTGAAGAATACACTGTGTTTCCACGAAGGGCTTCCTACTCTTTGTCTTGTGCCGGATTGTCACAACTTGCGGTTCTTCTAAGATGGACCAAAGTGGACCAAAACATCAACCTATGGAAAGAGAGAAATTAAATGGTGCCCGTTCATTGGAGGGTATTCATGCCAAGATGCAGCTGCACGTTGTGGGGCGGTGAATGTTGGGGAACCCCGAGAGGTGTAACATTGCCCAGAGGGAGATGGAGGGGCCAACACTAGCTTAGAAAGTTACTCAGGGCCACCTGTGTGATTTTCTGATAAAATACATGAGGAGTCATGTGGAGGTGTAGATGGTCCTCCGTACTGAGGGCGGTCATGTGAGACCCGAGTTCAGTGGATCAGTGTTTATAAATGTGAGGCATTGAATAAGTGAATTGGGCAGAATGGAAGGAAAGCGGGGGAAACCCAGATGACAGAAAACTGCAGAGTTGGTGAGCTTTAAGCAGATCCATGTACTATTCATGTATAGAGATGTGAAGAGAGGCTGGTAGGGGTCAAGGTTGGCTCTGGAAAGGGACAAACTGAAACATTGCTGCACCTCTCTGAGCTTCAGCATCCTCACCAGTCACACGGGGATAATGGCCACCTCCTAACAGGACCCGGGGGGTTCACTACACATTCCATGTGAAATGCACAAGAGGCATTTGTGAATCTTGCTTCTCTTCCCCTTGGTTCGGAGAGAGCAGTGCAGGTAGCCTTTAAGGTGCCAGGAGGTGATGGAAAGAGCTGATGTGATTCATTCATTGGCTCCCATTTCTCACATTTACCCAATCAGATGAAAATGCACAACAGTTATGATGGAATTCAAGATGCACATTAATGGTATCTCTGGTTCCTGTTCAGCACTTATTTAATGGGGAAACGTGGCCCTCAGTTACCATGCTTTACGCTCACTTCTAGGTTAACAAGTAGGCTACGGACAAGTTATGTCCAAAAATGCAATCTTTTTTTTTGACATTTTAACCATTTTTTAAAAATTGAAATCCAGTTAATGGACAATGCTGTGTTAGTTTCAGGTGTACAGCAAAGTGATTTATATATATATATATATATATATATATATATATATATATATATATTCATATTCTTTTGCATTTCCAACAGTAGGTCCTTCTTGTTTACCTACTTTATATATAGTACTGTGTATCTGCTAATCCCAAACTCCTAATTTATCCCTTCCCCCGCTCTCCCCTTTGATAACCATAAATTTGTCTTCTAAGTCTGTGAGTCTGTTCCTGTTTTATAAATAAGTTCATTTGGCTCATTTTTTTTAGGTTCCACATATAAGTGATATCATGTGATATTGTTTTTGATTACTTCACTTAATATGTTAGTCTCTAGGTCCATCTATGTTGCTACAAATGGCATTATTTCATTCTTTTTTATGGCTAAGTAATAGTCCATTGTATATATGTGTGTGTGTGTGTGTGTGTGTGTGTGTGTGTGTGTGTATCTCCCACATCTTCTTTATCCATTGATCTGTCGATGGACAGTTAGGTTGCTTCCACATCTTGGCTATTGTAAATAGTGTTGCTATGAACACTGTGGTGCATGTATCTTCAAATTAGAATTTTTGTCTTTTCCGGATATATACCCAGGAGTGGGATTGCTATATCATATGGTAATTCTATTTTTAGTTTTTAAGGAACCTCCATACTGTGTTCCATAGTAACTGCACCAATTTACATTCCCATCAACAGTGTAGGAGGCTTCACTTTCAGAGAAGGACTTTAAAGCAGCTATTATAACTATGCTCAATGGTATGAAGTAAAATATTCTCACAGTGAACAAGAGATAGGAAATCTCGGCAGAGAAACTATTTTTAAAAACTTTAAATTCTGCACCAGGCAAAAAAACAGATTCTGAAATTTAAAAAGTCACAGGATGGGCTTAACAGCAGAATGAGATGACGGAGGAAAGTCAGGGAACTTGAGGATAGATCAATAGAAATGATCTAATCTGAAGAGTATGGGGGAAATGATTTTTTTTTTTTAAAAAGCTAGAGCCGAGGAAAATATAAAAACATCCAATGTATAACCGGACATAACTGGGCATAACTGGACTGCCAGAATATGAGGGGTGTAACAATGTGGCAGAAGAAAAACGTTTGAGGAAATAATGGCCAAAATTTTCCCAAATTTGACGACAGATTTAAGAATCTCAGGGCCCTAAGTAGAATAATTATACCATATGCCAAGGCACATCACAATCAATTGCAAAAATTTATGAGAAAACCTTGCAAGAAGACAGAGAAAAATGACACATTACATACAGAAGAACAAAAAATAAGAATTACCGTAGCCTTCCTGTTGAAAACCTTACAAGCCAAAGGATAATGGATCAACACTTTTAAAGTGCTCAAAGAAAACCCGTTAACCCAGACTTCTGTACTGAACAAAGATACACTTCAAGAATGAGACAAAATTAAGGCATTTTCAGATACCTTTTTAAAATGAGAACTCATCACCAGCAAATTTACACTATAATAAATGGTAAAGCAAACTCTTTGGCCTAAAAGAAAATGATACCAGATAGAAACTCAGATCCTTAGGAAGGAATAAAGAACACTGGAAATAGCAAATATATACATAAATATAAAATACTATTTTCCTTTTAATTAAAAAACTATAACATACAGGGTTATATAATTATAACACATAGTTTTACAGGGTTTATCTAGATTTAATATATATGACAACCATAGCAATAAAGGCATGGTTGGGGGAGGTAAATGAACCTATACAGTTACAAAGTTCCTACATTTTACATGAATTGGTACAATATTAATTCTTACTTCGTTGTGAAAAGTTGAGAATTTATATTATAGTTCCTAGAACCGCCACACCAAAAAAATTGTTTTTAAAATGTAATTTAACAGGTAAGTTAATGTGGCATTCTAAAAATTATTTAATTCAAAAGAAAGAATGAAAGGAGAAACGACGGAATGAAAATCAAATTGTACAAGGAGAAAAATAATAAAAGGAAGACCAAAATCCAAACAAAAATTGCATTAAGCTTAATGGACTAAACACCTCAATATAAGTCAGAGATGGTAAGAATCGATTTAAAAAATCAACACCCAACTACATGTTGCCTATAAGAGATTCCACTTGAAAAAGAAGTAAGTAGATAGACTGAAAGTAAGTGGATGGAAAAATATATACTAGGCAAATAGTAATAAGTACGAAGTCCAGAGTGGTTATTTTAATATCTGATAAAATAGACTTCAAGATTAAAAGTAACATTAAAGATAAAGGACATTTCAAAATGATAAATGGATCAATTTATCGAGATATAACAATCATCAATGTGGCAAGTGCCTGATAGCAGAGCTATAAAAATATAAACCAAAAATTTACAGAATTAAAGGAGAAACAGACAATTCTGCAACACAGTAGGATATTTTAACACACATCTCTCAACAGCTAATAGAACTCTTAAATGAAAAAAAAAAAAATCAGGAGAGACACAGATGATCTAAACCAGATTTTCAACCACCTTGACCTACAACTTCAGAATACATATTCTTTTCAAGCACATGGTATGTTCATCAGAGTAGACCATATGCTGAGTCATAAAAAAGTTTCAGTAAATCTTAAACCACTGAAAACATAATAGCCCTCTGTGGAATGTAAAATTTAAGCTTCATGAGATCAGACACATTGTGTCGTTCTTTGCTGTACCTCTGGATCAAGCACAGTTCTCCAGAGAAACAGATACATACATATATCTATAGAGAGATAGATTTTTTTATCTTCAAGAATATTTTTGAGAGATTTATTTTAAGGTACTGGCTCATGCAACTGTGAGGTCCGGCAAGTCCAAAATCTGTAAGGCAGACCAACAGGCTGGAAACTCAAGCAAGAGTTGATGCTTTAGTCTTGAAGCAGAATTTCTTCTGCAGAAAGCCTGCTTTGGCAATTAAAGGTTTTAATTGATTAGATGAGGCCCATCCATATTATCTTTACTTAAACTGTTTATGATTGTTAACCACATCTACAAACTACTTTCACGGCAACACCTAGGTAAGTGTTTAACTAAATAACTGGGTACCATAGCCTAGACAGGTTGACACAAAAAATTAATCATCACAATATCTAAAGCCAAGAACAGTGACTGACACTTAGAAGCTTTCCATCAGCATTTGTTGAATGGATGTTGAATATATAACTATGGGATCACAAGGCCAAAATCTAAAGGTAGGACATAACCTTAGAGATCGTCTAGGCCAGAATTTTCAAGCTTCAGAGATTCCCCATGTTGCATCCTCCAGAGAATCTATGTCAAAGGTTGGGGTGGGGTCCAGGAAGTGGTTTTTAACAAGCATACCAGGGCCACCATATGTGGCTGTACCACTTATCCAGTGCACTACTCAACCCCATTGCCCTGCAACCATCCACAGATGATTCTGTTGCAGGTGGTCCACAGATCAGAATCTGAAATCTCTAAGGTTATCAACTCATCAAATACAATCAATCCTCTCTCCAGCATTCCAGACAGTAGCCCTTCAGCACCTGGAAGGACTGAGTTCTCACGACCTACTCAAGCAGCCTAATTTGTCTTCAGTCAGCTGACTTTAAAAGTTCTTCCTTATATTGGATCCAAAGAGGACTTTCTGAAATTTCTGACCGTTGATACCAGTTCTCCTTTGTGCAACTCAGAGTATTTCAGGGTCACAGATGGTTGACAGGGCAGCTTTGATTCAGGTGATGGTTCAGAAGATTTGGTCTGCATGACAGCTCTTGCTCACCTGTGAGAGGACCTAAAGTAAACCAGAATATACTGGCTGGTGAATGTGCGAGGATGTAGGATTGTCTGAAGGGAGCCCCCAAAGGAACTGACTGGCTAGGAGAGTATCAGGAATACTTTCTAGAATGATGGTGATGCAGTGAGCCCTGGGAACCTGCTCCAAGAAGGTAGGTTGCTATGACAAATATCTGGTTCTGCTTATTAGAGGATGGACTACTAGATCTAACAAAAATGTTAAATTACAAATCCAGAGTAAGGAACTAGAATACAGCTGCCTAGGATGATTGGAAATAGCAAAAGAAATTTGAATGAAGACAATACTGGGGCTTCTCTACCTTAGCTGGTACAAGCCAGTATACAGTGGCCCTCTGACATTCTAAGCCATTCATTCATGGATTCACTAAATCCATTCATTCACAATATTGATTACATGGTTACTGTAATCTGGCACTGTACTAGGTACAAGGAATGAGTAGTAAACAGAACAAACATGATCTCTGTCCTCATGGAATTAAAGTCTAGTAGGGGTGACATAGTAAACTAGTAAGCAAGCAAAAGTATAGGTATGTTATAAAATAATGTGTTAAAAAAAATAATAAACAAGGTATATTTATATGGAGTATAACAGGGCAGACCTTGTGTTCAAGGAAGGCTTTTCTGAGAGGATAGAGTTTATATTCGACCTGAGGATAGACAGAAGTTTGCTTAGTGCTCTGGGCACAGACAAAGAGAAAGGCATGTGCAGAGTTTCAGAGGCAGGAAAGAACCTGGCCACACACAGGATCCGAAAGGATGTCAGCATAATGGGAGCATGAGTGAAGGGAGGCTGTGGTTTGAGATGAGATCGCAGTGGTAAACTAGGCTGCTGCCACAGTAGACATCTGAGTAGCAAGCCATTAAAGGATAAAAAGCAGACGGTGGCATAATTCAATTCATGCTTGAAGGGGTGACTCTGGCCATGTTTAGAAAATGGATTGGAAGGGGCAAAATTGAAGGAGGTCACTTAACAAGTAATTGCCCCAGTGAGAAATATTGGTGGTGAGAACTAGAGTAGTTGAGGGAAGAATTTGAGAAAAGCAGATGAGTTTAAATTATACTCCAGAGTCAGAATGAGTATATTCCATGATGGAAGAGGCCATATGTGTTTTGCTTAGCAGCATATCTTCACTAGCACAGCATCTGGTATATAAATATGAACACAGTGGACTCTCATTATTTACAGGTTCCATATTGGCAAATTCACCTACTCACTAAATGAAACCCCCAAATCGATACTTGTGGCACTTTTGCCCTCATTCACAGACATGAGCATTTGCAAACAGGTGAAAATTTTGAGTTGCCTATCACATTTGTTCCTGGCTGAGGTCCAACAAGGCAATGTTTTGCCTCCTTGTTTCAGCTCTCATACCTTATAGAGGTGTCCTTTTCCTTGTGTACTTAGTGCCACTTTTTTCATTTTTGTTCTTTTTATTGGTGGCTTTCCTGCTTAATATGGTCCCCAAGTGTAGTACTCAAGTGCTTTCTAGTGTTCCTAAGTGCAAGAAGGCTGTGATGTGCCTTACGGAGAAAATACGTGTGTTAGATAAACTTCATTCAGGCATGAGTGATAGGGCTGTTGGCCATGAGTTCAGTGTTAATGAATCAACAATATACATTAAAGAAGGTGTCTTTAAACAGAAACACACATAGGATGTATTGAGCAGTTGGCAAAAATGTTTGACCAGAGGCTCACAGGAACCTAACCCTGTAATTTCCCTAGGAGCAATGGTTCAAAATTCACTAAATCGGTGTTCTCAGCAACTTTACAGCACATAACTGCCTCAAATAATGAGAATCAACTGTAAATGCTAACTGAACAAATGAATGCAATAGATATGGCAGTACCTGTTCATGAATTGAGGGCTTTAGGCTTGAACAACTGCATTGATGGCATAATTTATGGGGACAGGATATTCTGAAAAGGGAACAGGTTTGGGAAGAAAATGCAAAATTCCATTTTTACATCTTTCTTTAAGCTGCCTGTGAGAAATCCAGGTAGAGATGTCAAGTAGCCAGGTGGGTATATGAGCCCGAGTCTCAGAGAAAAGTTTGGGACTGAAGACATAAATTTATAAGTCATCAGCATATAGATGGCATTTAGGGCTACAGGGATAGAAGAAATCATGTAGGAAATAAGTATATGGAGAGGAGAGAAGAGAAGAGGGCCCAGAACTAAGCCCTAGAGCACAGTCACACTCAGAGAGCTCGGACTTAAGGGAGAAAACCAGAGGGGCAAAGGACAACCAGAAAATGTGTGGAGTCATGGAAGGCAAGAGAGAACTATGCCGAGAAGAGCATGGCTGGCCCTGGAGATGGTGGCTGGGAGACTGATGAAGACTGAAAAAGTGACCCTTGGATGGCACAATAAATAAGTAGGCAGTGACCTTGAGCCACCTTCAGGGCAAAGGAGGGGATTAGAGAATGACCGCACAAGACAAGAAAATTAAAACACAATTGGACAACTTTTAGAAGTTTGATTTTGAAAGGAAGCAGAGAATTGAGGCATTTGTTGGAGCAAATAAGCCGTCAAAAGAGGGTTTTATTTTGATCTGATTTTAACTTGGAAAATACAACATGTGTGCAAACTGTTGAGAGCGATGCGGTAAGAAAGGGAGAAATTGATGATGCTGAAGAGAGGAGAAAACTGAAGACCTGATGGAGGCAATAAAGAATGGAACTCAGGGCACACTTGAAGGAACTAATCTTTGTTAAGAGGAGTGACTATCATCCTTTGCATGTGTGTACGTGTGTATACAAACACACACACATACATACACACAACACTATACCCCTGTAACTGACATCATAAGTTAAAGACTCTTCATGTATTTCTATTATCTTATTGATTTTGACCAAAATTCTAACAGGTACAGAAATTTTGAATCTTGCTTCTAGTATCCCACAGTTTGCATTATTCTTTTCCCCCATGTTTCAACCTTCAGACCAGAGATTTTCTCTTAAGTTACCCTTCTGGGGTTCTTTTAAGTCACTTTCTGACTCTCAGTTCTTTGTAGAGACTTCTCTTCTGCTCCCTTCTCTCAACTTTTAAAGATTTGAGTCATGCCTTTTTACCACCCACGGTGCTGCCTGAAGGCTGAACACTAACCTGGGTCAGCTCACTGCCTCCTGCTCCCCTGCCACTTAAGGGGCAAAGTCCTCTGAGCATCCCCTGCCCACAGGAAGTGCAGGGCTCAGCATATAGTAAAGGCTATAGTTTCCTTAGGAACTTCATTTCTGGCAGTTCTCTGCTCATCTATTTCCATCAGTGTTCAACATTCATTTGAAGTATGACTGTGGTAATAATTTAAGTTTTACAAACCCCCAAGGATATCCACCTCTCTGTTAATCTACTATATAGCACCTGACATCAGTGGACCTGCAATGTGTTCTATGAGCTGCTTTAGACATATTATCTCATTTTTTTCCTCACAACCCCCAGTGAGGTTGGTATCATCATTCCTCATTTATGGGTTAGGAAATTGAAACTAAGGGGTCACACGGCTAACATATCAGGGAGTCAGGATTTGAACTCATGTTGAAGTGGAGCAAGAACCTATGGTCCTTCCCCCCCATCCTCTGCCTGCCTTTTGTCCGTGGAAAAACTTTAGCCAAAGAATAAGTGTAATCAAAGAAGTGAGAAAATGCAGAAGCAAAGAGAAGCAGTCAAACAGGACCAAATAATAATAGTTTAGTCATTAAGCAAAGTCAAGGACCTTTAGTTCCTTCTCAAGGGCTCTAGATAATATTCTGAGCCATGTGAGCTGTCTTATAGATACTGAAACCCCCCACCAGGGGGAAGATGTTAACTACTTGGTGACCAGACTGTAGCCATGGCATAAGCTGCCACAATTCTGAGAACTGGCCTCAAGGAAATGGGAGCAAACCACCCTGGAACTGAAGATTAAAAAAATCAAGATGACACTGGTCAAACCACCGCATGACCAAATGCAAGATGATTGTCAGAGCCGACTGTGCTGTTTCTGCAGGTAGCCCCCTCCCTGTGTCTATAAAAGCTCTTGCCCACTGGCTGTCAGTGGGGGGGAGGGGGGGAGGGAGGGCAGTCAGCCTTTGGACAGGAGTTTACCCTCCTCCGCAATTGCTGACATCCAAAATAAAGCAAACTTTCCTTTCCACCAACCTTGTCTCTTTATTGGCTTTTGAGCGGCGAGAAGCCGGACACCATTTTCAATAACAACGTCACACTCAAAAGCCTAAAACCTTCCCACTTTTGCCAGGCTGTGGGATAGACGGCTGTGCTCTCTTGACATGTCTTTTCGGCCACCATTTCATTCCATGTTCTGGCTCCCTAAAGCTGCCGAGATTGCCGTGAAGAAAAAAATACCGATTCAAATCAACTCATGTCCCCCACTAGCTCAATGCCTGTCTTGTGAACCACTGCCTGCAGCCCCTGGAGGCTATGGTGGTGCTTCCTCTTTGTGAGAAACCACTACACACTGCCATTTTCACTACCCTGTTCAATCTAAGTAATACAAATAATAAGATGAGGGTGGAATTATTTTAAGTCCCTGGCAAAATCTTCGGTACACTGTGAAAAATGGTATTGTAGGAGAGGCCTAGTCTATGTAAAGGTGAGTAATAAATAATGAGCTTCAGAACAAGGAAGAAATAACACAACAATGATTGGCAAGGGGGCGATAATGGGTTAGAACACACCTGCTCGCGTGTGCTCGCAGGTGATGGGGAGGGATGCCCTACTGCTTTAGGTGCTGGAAAGAGACCAGTAGTACCCAAGTCAGCCCAAGAGAAGACAGCTAGCTTCATGCCAAAGAGAGAAGCAGAGGAGAGGTCTAGAGTAAGAAGTGGACCCTCAGAGTGAATTGTGGGTGTTCAGGAGGCCTCACTGCCTGCTGGCAGTAAGTGTGAGCCTGGAACTGGGGCCAGAGAAACCCATGAGGCAGGCAGAGAAGCTGCGAACAGACTAAACCTCAGAGAGCCATGTGAGAACTATAAGGGCTTTCTTTGAAATAAGATAAAGGAAGTACAGAGACAGACTAAGAAGTGATTGATAACAAAGATTAGAGCAGGTATCAATCTCATTCCACTTGATATCCTTCTCTTAACCAAGAGTGCAGAGCTAAATTGCTATAGATCAATTTACACTTTATTCTATTTTAATAAGAAGGGCTCTTTTTTTTTAAAGCAGATGTGACTTGATTATGTGCTAATCTCTGCCCAATTAATAGTGTGACTCAGACTGTCTCCAAAGTGCATCAAAACAACTAGTTTAAAAGGAAGAATTAAGTCAAATCCATTTTGGTGTGTGTACCTGGGGACACCGATTTCACAACCTTGTTGTGACATTAAAACCACCTTGCGTACAGAGGCACAGGCCCAAGACAATGACAGCCAGATTTTCAAATCTAGCTTCTCACAGACACTTCAGCCTCCACAGAGGCAGGAGAGGATTTGGTGGTGACGTTTGTCTAATTAATGGCAAAAATGTGGGAGTGAAAACACACACCATAGCCCAAATGCTTCATCACCCTTTCAAATAAGTTTTCTGAACAAAGAGTTTTGTAATGTGCAGCTGCACAAGACAAAGGCGGTGAGGGCAACATCATTTTCACAAAACCATGGCATGTGTGTATGCACACACTGCACATGCACACACACGGGAGCACATAGAGCACACGGCATTCAGGGCACACCTACGCTAATATGAGATTTAGTGTACAAGAAAACAAATCTCACCTCAGGAAAGGAAAATTTAAAAATTAAGATTCTTGATGCAATTGTTACCTGAAATCACTTGCTCCATAGCAAGATCATTACCATGACTATTACTGTTAACATTAATAACAAAAAAACTTGTATTTGCATAACACTTTACATAAATTATCTCATTGGGCTTTGAAAGATATTTTGCTAACATTTCCAACAAATAGCCAAGCTACAAGAAACAAAAAGAAAAAACCTTTGTATCAGGGGCTCCCAGGCTTTCTGTCACCAAAGACCTCTTGTATTCTTTTCCCTATAAGATTTCATATTTTTAATATTTTTTGTCTAATCGATAACCTTTATTAAAGAATATTTCACTTCCCTATCCTTATTCATCAAAGACCAATCAGTATGCGATAATCCACATAACCACAATGAGCAAATATAACTCCAGGAACTTGGTGTTTGACTCACACTCTGATGCCTTATGATCAGTAAATCAATTTTAATTTAGCTTTTCGATATACTGAAGACAACTTTAAGGTCCCCGCTACCCCCTTACAGGACTTCTAGGGGTCCTAGGGCCCTAGTAAGGGAAGCACTGATTGAAATCTCAGATAGTATTTTCTTCTTCCTCTTTCTTTTTTAAGATAACATTTTTTCCTTCCAGTTTTATTGACTCTTTCTTTTTAAACTAAGTATGTGCTAATAGAGGAAGAGTTTAAATTTTTTGTAAGAAAACTCAGAAGTCTCTTAAATCAGACACCACAAAGCAATCATTTGAGATCAAACACAAGAGAAGGTAGGTAATGAACTATCCACTGCAAAAACTCTTGTCTCACCCGAAATGTGTTCTGGCCTGGCCAAGCCATTCCTACCTCTATCTAGCAGTGCTGGGCTCTGATGCCAACTTGCTTGACTTCCTATCCTGGCTGTCACTTCTTAATTAAATGCAGGGGAAATTTTCTGAACGTCTTGGGCCCTCTGTTTCTTCATCTGGAGCTTGGGTTCATAACAAGCTCACTTTTTAGGGCTGTGTGTGGCTTCTATGAGTATATATGCATAAGGAGCTTAAAACATGGTGTCTGGCACATGACAGGTAAGCAATACATTTTAGCTACTATCATCATCATCTCCCACTTTCAGGACCCGTGGCTGGTTCCTAAGCTTTTTCAGGGCCATGAAAAGGAAAATCTAGTCACTTATGAAATGTGTTTTTGTGAAACCTCTTGGTCCCAACGTTGTTAAAATAATGGTGCATCTCTGCTGAGATCAAGTCTGAAGCAGCACGCATAGAAGTTAGTGATGAAGGCTGTGGAGGGAGAACTGCCCCTGTTCAAAGAGGTTTTGAGCTCTTACCAGCTAGGAAGAGCCAGATATAACCCGGAGTATATTACTCGACCTCTCTAAGCTTCAGTTTCCCCTTCTGTAAAACAGAGATGGTAAGCCTCTCCTGAGGCATTGGAGATTTAATGAGAAATCCCCTCCCTCTCAAGAAATTAGCTATCATGATTACTATCTGTTAACATATGAAAGTATATTGCTCAATCTAGTCCCTGGTGCAAAATGGAAGACGTTTGAAATCCAAATACATTCTCATTTACTAAGGCAAAGCACTTAGATAAACCAATAATTAGCCTTGGAAATGGAAAGCTAAAAAGAAATATTACTAGTGAATTTGTTCGTTTTTCTTTTCCACTTGCACACATTTAACTGTGGCTTGATCTGGAACTATGTCAATATACATCAACTGCTGCAACAGTTTCAACTCATCTACCTAGTTATTTCGCTGGTTACTTCAGTTCAAGGACTGACTAGTGGTCAATTAGCAGCTGGCCAAAAAAGCATCAAACTAGTTTTTTTTTAATCGGTCTGTTATATCCTAGGTCCTGCTGGAGACCCACTAAGAGAAAAACTCTTTGCAAAGGTGTCTATTCACTTCCTTTTTCCTAAGGTTGCTCAGGTGTGTGCCCCCCACCCCATGTCCAGCTCCTCCCCAGATCGCTTCCTCAGCCATCCATACATTTTGCCAACTTCTCTCTCTAAATCGAATCTGACAGGGAGGGCCTTTTCCTTTCTTCCTGACTCTAAACTGAGGCCTTTATAGACTTGCTCCATGTATCTCTGGGGCAAACCAAACCCTACCTAAATAATAAAAAGTAGAAAAGTTTCCCCAGGCACACTGTCCCTTCCGCACCTTGATTAGCCGAGCAAAATGTAGGCATAAAATGCAATTGCTTTTTTTTCCCAGATGCTAAAAACGTCAGCCTTGATTTACCCCGACACTCTGACTGACTCACGGCAGACATAAATCCTTCACACCCAACACAATCATTTTTTGACCTGCTCAGTGGTGGAGAGAGGAAGGGCTTTGCATTTATCTTCCTGGTGCCAGCACCTCGATCCTCATAACTCTTCCTTCATCTACCCCTGAGAAGCAAGGGCTAGAGGAGTAAAGGCAGAGAGGCGCGTGTTTACTGTATTATTTCTGAAACATCACGCCACAAGGGGTTTTTCTTTAATTTATTAAGAAGGGAAGGAAGAGGAAAATAGAAAGTATTTTTAGAGATCGATTTCCTCTCACCTAACCCACAAACTCACCTTGATTAGGAAAATAGGAAAATACAGGAATACCTTGCACTTGGGAAGCAGCTGTCTTTTTACTGCAGGAAAAAAACCTGATGCCCTTCTGTCAGATTCTTTCCTAGACAGCACATGTGACATTCCAGGGACTCATAGCAGAGCTGTGAAACTTGCCATTGTTTGTAGTTTGCTCAAACCCAGTTGGGTGGCCTGTCAGCTTGGAAGCATGGCCTCCTGAACCTTGTCGTCTGAAGCACATTCCGTTAAGCAAATGGGCATGACTGGTTAATGGGGAAGACATGGGGTCCAACCTCACATCAGCCCCTTACTAAGAGCAGCTTTGGACCAATTATTTTCTTCTTCAGAATTAGGGCCCCAAATCCTTAAGATGGTTCCATATACGTCTGTCCCTCCCATCTTCCCCCCACAGGGATCTCATTGTATTTTGAAGTGTTTTGAGCACTCCTAAAGCAAGGAGAGATGTAAACTGATGACACTGTTCTCCCTGCTCTCCATGGCTATGGGCCAGAAAAATGATGCCCACTGCTACCATAGGAGACGGTCTCCTTCCTTCCAAATTCACAAACTGTACCACCTGGGTCATCCACCTCTGTCTCCTATGTAGCAGTATGGCATTCTCTCTCCAGCCCCTCATGCACACCCCTCTCGAAGGCAATGATGACCAAGAGTCCCAATGTTCCCCTTTCTTGTTTTATTCATGCTTTCACCAATGAGGTTTTATTTATCATCTTCTCTTTTAGTTAAGTTTTTAATCTGGGAGTTTCTTAAAGGCAGAGACTATAGTCCCATGCCTGGCATATAACAGGTGTTCAATAATGAGTTAATGAAGTGGGCTCTTGTCTCCCCACCAACCTAGTCTTCCAACCCTTGGCTGAATAATCCTCTCATAAGACCCTCCTGAACTTTTCCAGAGTCAAATGCTTGAGAATCCTCCTACTGCACACATATTCCTGCATATCCCTCTTTTTGTCTCTTTCCCAGCCTACAGAGGTCAGTATGAAATTAATTCCAGGGCCACTGGAGGAAGGCAAATGCATACCTCTCCCATTTCTCCATGCCCTCCCTCAGCAGGCCACCTCTTCCAGCCCACTGCCAGCTCCCTGCCAATCTCTGCCTGCCCACAGCTGCTTCAGGAGGGCTGTGCCCGTGCACCATCCCTTGATTCTCTGGAAGGTAGGGTGACCTCAGAGTTGAGAGGTCAAGATGCTCTGGAGTTCCACATGCAGAACTGCCTCCAACCCTACAGTCAAGAGGGCCTCATAAATAGATGGCTGGTGGGGGGCAGCCACATAGCATGGGGAGGTCAGCTCAGTGCTGTGTAACCACCTACAGGGGTGGGATAGGGAGGGTGGGAGGGAGACACAAGAGGGAGGAGATATGGGGATGTATGTTTATGTATAGTGGATTCACTTTGTTATACAGCAGAAACTAACACAACACTGTAAAACAATTATACTCCAATAAAGATGTTAAAAAAAAAAAGAGGGCCTCCAACTTGATCTTCAGGAAAAGTGGGGCTTCGAGAAAGTTGTACCTCTTTATATCACCAGGAATAAGAATGGTTAAGTGTTCGGGCACCAAGTAGGCATATATGTTTATCCACAGACCAGTGCAACACTAGAGATAAGTTTTTCCTAACATTACAAAAGATAAAGTTGTAGGTCAGCAACTTCAGTCATAGCTCTCTGGTTGGGGATGGCCCTAGTAACACTTTACCTAACTCCACAGCTTCCTCCCAGCTCCAGCTGGGCAAGAGGAGAAGCAAAGTCACTAAAGCCCTTTTTGCTCATGCCACAAGTGGACCATGAAGGCCTGATGCCCCGTGCAGAGAGGAAGGGGACACTTTAGGAGCTACCTAGGCTGTAGTTCAAAGTATATTGCCATCCGAGCTCCATTCCACAAGTCCAAGAAGAAGGGGACAAAATTAACACCAGCACTTAAGACGTTACGGAAACTATGTGACATGCTCTGTTAGCCAGCCCCTGGCCTTGGAATCCATACATTATTTAATGAGAAGGAAGACATATCCTAAATGAGCCAGAAAATTGCTTAAGGCGGGGAGAGGGTGGAAGAGGAAGGATGTGTGTATACATTTTTTTTTAAATTTCTCAGACCGTGCCCGTTAGTTTTGTTTCTTATTAGGATACAGCATTAATCATGCTAATATTTTACAGCCGGGCTTCACTCTTTACTCATTACTTTAATCAAACCCATCAGCCAACGAAGGAACATGTTACCAGGTGGGAATAACTGCTACCGCTCGCTGTTAATTACTTTGCATTTTACAGCAATCAGCAGCAGGGGCTGAGATCATAATAAATTCATGACTTATGGGCCCATAAAATCATTACCGTAGGAAAATATGTTTTATCGGGGATTCGATGGGCTGCTGCTCAGAGAGACTTCTTGAAGGAAATGACACCCATGAAATTAAACTGATCTTAGCAGTCAGCAGAAATGCAAATGCACAGAGAGCAAAATTTTACTGTGGGAGGAAGAGACTGAGGACGGAGCAGGGACTGGGTGAAGACTGAGGAGAGAGCGGTGTGGCCATGAGAGGGGAGTGGCCCGGAGGTGCTGCTTGAGGACAAGGCTCCAGGGCAGAAAAAGCACTGAGAGCAAGGAAGGAAAGAGACTCAGTGACCCTGGGCTGATCTGGAAGTCTGGGAGAGCAGTCCTTTTACTACATTACAGGCTTTACCCTCTCCCATCCTTTATTTCAGCCAACTTTTTCTCATTGCCTTGGGTACTTAGACTTAGGTGATCTCAGAGGCCACTAAGATGGTGAGGTTAAAGGCAAAAGGGCAAGTCAACACATCATCCCTGAGTCAGTAAAGGGAGGGAAGCACTCCTGTGTTTTCTCTCCTGTCCTACGGCAATTCAAGTGAGATATTCGATGGACAGCATCACTCCTTAACTGAGGCAATCCTGCCACACACACCGCCCCCCCCCACCGGCTTCTGACCCTTACAGCTACCCACACACCCCCAGCCTAGCTGTGTGGGACTTTGTGTTCTTAAAGGCCATCTCTGGTCTGTGGGAAATGCTCTCCACGGAGAATAATTAAAGCCCTGGTGTTTGTTTTATTGGAGGGTTTCTCTATCTTCAAATTTCTCCCAAGATGCAGTCATGCCATTTGTTTGGAAGTAACTGTTTCCCTTTTTCTTTGCTTCTTCCAACGATGCTAGACAAATACAGGCCCTTATTTAGTAGTATTTAAGCATGAAATTATACCAGATCCTTTTAAATGCTAAACCACTAAAAATAAGTCCTTTTATCAAGGCACACCAGGTCCAGATCTGGTAGCTCATTAATTTCTGTAACTCAGACAAGATGAAATTCAAACAAATTCCAAGAGCTTTCAATGGAAGCTTTATTCATTCTTCCTGGGATGATCACCATCCTTGTTCATCATTATCATTATTGTTCACATTTCTAAAGGACCAGGGAGGGGTTGTCCTCTCAACAGGGTGAATAGCACAGCTGAGAGGGATCAATGTCACCAGAAAGATGACAAGGAACCAAACATGACTTTGAATCCCACTCTTACCACTTACTAGTTGTGAGGGGTCTTAGGGAACTTATTTAACTTCCTAGACCTCAGTTACTGATTCTGTAAAATAGGGGAAATTGTATCTACCTTTAAGTAAAGAGTTATTATGGAAATGAAATGAGCTTACTGTGTATGGGTAGCACAAAATAAAACACTAGGCAGGGTCTCTGACAAAGCTGATCCACTTCTCAGAAAGTCTTCACCACCCCACCCCAAGGTCGGTCAAGGTACAACTGCCTGCTCCCTGAAGGAGGTCGGGATGCTGAGGAGCTGGCTGGGAGAGTTGGCCCACAGGAACCTTGCACAGCAGCAGCCTGTTACATGGAATGATAAATGGATGGTGTGGGGCATTTGGCTACATTCCCACCTGGCACTCTGACTTTCAGGAATATGTACTGCACTTCTAGGTTCTTGGGTGATTCAGAGCCTCATAAGAGAGAGATTTGCCTCAGGAGCGAGAGTCAGTGACAGCAGGCACTAGCCTCACTGGGATAGATGGAGATGCCCTGGGAGGCTGGGCCTGGGCTCCAGGCTGTTTTGTCTCCTGTTCCCCATTACAGTCTCCTTCTCTCGCACTTGCCTTTTTGAAACTCTTCATAATAAAGAGAAAGAGGGAGTCCTCTTGTCATCATTTGCCCCAGCATCCTCTCCCCACCAATCAAGGGATATACAAACCCAGGCATCCCTCCACCACACCCACCACCTCCCAAGAGGCAGTACTGGCAGCAAAGTTCAGCAAGGAAGCCTGCTTCCCCTAAGCTATTAACGGCCTTCCCTGCCAATGAAAGTAAAGCCAGAACTGCCTCCCCTGCCTAGCTCCTCCTCCCAGGCCCCAGCTCCGCCCACTACCTCACCACTAGGGAA
>NW_006773751.1:4249993-4316066 GCF_000442215.2 Lipotes vexillifer | reverse complement strand
AGGGAAAGAAAAACAAATGAGGAGGTATGGGCAAAATTCATTATTTTAATCAAGAAACCAAGGAATGCAATAACCCACCAGCATTCCATCTCTCTGGAGATCAGCATTTCAATATGATTTCAGATCACAAGTGAAATGATTTTGATGGGTACTGACTTGTCATACATGTGTGTCCCTGATAAGTTGTATAAGTGAGCCCCTTACAAGGGGCTGAAATAAAATAAGGGGAGATTCAGAGGTGTGTATGGGGTTTTCCCCTCATTTACGATTTTTGAAGTTGTATTGGAGCAGTTGCAGTACAGCTGGAGGAAGAAAAGTACAGACGGAAAGACAGCAAGACCTCTTCTTGCTGACAGGAAGAGTCAGCACAGACAGATTCAAATCCCAGCTCTGTCCGATGCTAGTTACCTGACTTTGGTGAGTTACTTAAGATCTTCAGTTTCCCCAAGTGAATTATTGGCATTATGCATCGACATTTCCGGATTGTTGTAAAGGATTAAATGGTTAATGTTTATAAAATAGCTATAACAGGATATTCACAAAAGCTCAGGGCTATTACTAAATTAGCACCTTGTTACTGAAAAAACTCCAAGGAGCTACTGGAATGAGTATGAGTTAGAGTTCCAAACTGTGTTAGAAACCCCAGAACAGTTTGAGCTATAAAACCCAATATGTGGTACTAGAATCCCTGTATCTATTAGGTTCCTGTGGCTACTAGCAGAAGAAACTTATTCTAGACATCTTCCATAGAAAATGTATTTATTAAAATAGATAGTAATAACTTGACTTTAAATCTCAACCATCATTAGATGCCATTCTGAGGGATTTTTAAAGAAGAGATTTTTACCTGACCATTGTTGGGTGAGCAAAGGAAGACCCTAGGGCCAAGTGAAAGAGGTATTAAAGCTCCATGTCTCTGTTGTCTTCCATGTCTTCACACTCATGCTTTACGTATGTCAAGCCATCTGGACTATCACAAACATGTTTATCCATCACACAAATAACAGCATAGAGGTAATGCTCTTCAGATGTCATGCACCTGTGCCATTTTCTATTTTCTATGTGCTATGACACCTTAGAGGAGTTCAATAAATGTATCGATTGATACTGTTTTAACAGAAAAAGTTTCCGTTATTGACATTAGTTTTGGGGGAAGACAGTAGAAAAAATTTTTCTTTTAAAGGGGAAAAAGAAATAATGTCATCAGATACCTATTTTGTGTCCTGAATTGTGCTGGGTATTTACACATACTTATCACAACAACCTGCTATTGATCCTAATTAACAACTGAGAAGGTAGGGAGGTAAAGATACTAAAGAACATAAGAGCATGTTAATGTATTGTGTGTTATTAGAAGGAAGAGAGGGAGATAAAGAGTGAAGAAAGTGAAAGGGAGGGAGGGAGAGGTGAAGGGAGGGAACATGGGAAAGAAGGAGGGGGGAGAAAAAACGACTTTAAAAATCAATCGGGATAAATAAGTATAAGTTTGGGTCATAAGAGCAACCACCACAGCATCAGAATTAGATGTCAATATGTCCGATGAAAAGCAGGAGTGAAGAAAAAAGAAACAAAAGGACAGTAAATGGAAAAAATAAATAAGATGATAGACCCAGGTTCTAACATAATAGTAGTTAGAATATAAATTAATTAAACTCAATTAAAATATAGAACCTTTCTGTTTGTTTAGTGCAACAATATATTGGCTGCAAGAGACATACTTAAAAACACAGATGGGTCAGAAATAAAAGGATGGAAAAGATGTATTAGTAAAATATGAACCAGAAGAAAGTTTAGTAGTGATCTTAGTATTTGGACAGGATAGAATTTAAAGCTAAAAAATGTGAAAGGAACAAAGAACATCAATTCATAAGAGGGGGAAGGGATTAAAGAGAAGGCATAGTCAACATAAACCTATGTATCTAATACAGCATCAGAGACACAAAGCAACAGTTGTCTAAACTACAGGATGAAAGAGATTAATCAATTGGTGTGCTGGATATGTTAGAAACCAACATATCAAACAGAAGAAAACAGCAGAGATATCTAAAGCCTAAATAACATAATTAGTAAATTCTAGCAAGTATATAAAGAATACATATGGGAACTCTTCCCCAATAAATAAAGAATACAGTTTTTAATCCCACCTCAGTTACAAAAATAGGCCACATATTGGACCATTAAAGCAATCTCAATATATTACTGAAGAACAATATCAGACTTCAACAATAATGAAATAGAATTAGAAGTTATCTACAAAAGCATAACTTATATAACATATTCATTATATAAATGAAATCACATTTTATTAAATAGTTCTTGGGTTAAACAGGAAATGATAAAGGTAAATTTAGAAATATTCAAGACTGAATGATTATTAAAATAACACCTGTCAAATTCTGTGGGACACTGATAAGGCTGTGCTTAGAGAAAAATTTATAGGTTTAAATAAATTATCAGGAAACAAGAAAAGTTAGAAGTAAATTAGCTAAGCATGCAACTAAATAAGTTGGAAAAAGTGCCTTAGAGCAAACTCAAGGAAATGAAAAGTAAGAAAATATTAACAGTTAGGGCAAAAATCAGTGAAATAGAGAATACACACAACAACAAAAGATTAACAAATTCTAAAGATATTTTGTTTGTTTCATAATGAAAATAAAATACAGATCTCCAGAAATACTGATCAAGGAAAAAAGAGGAAAGTTGCACATCCTCCCCATGAAAGAAGGATGGATAGATGGAAGGACAGAAGAAATTAAGAAAAGAAACAGCTGTAAGTGAATACATCTGAAAACACTGATGAAATGAATAAAAGACTAAAAATTTTTAACTGTCAAAATTATAACAACTAGATTTGGGGAGCTTAAAGAAACCAGCAAATACTTAAAAGAGCTATAAAAGAAATTCAATGACTTTCCTGTCCCAAAACTAACAAGAGAGTTTATTGGAGAGTTCTATAAAATTCTCAAGGAATGATGAATTCCAGTTTTAAGCACTGCTTCTAAAAAATAGAAAAGGAGGGAAACTCACTTAGCTCATTTTATGAGAGAAATGAATTTCGATTCTGAAACCAGATAAACATAAGAAAATACATTTCTAGAGCCATTTCACCTATAAATTTCAATACAAGTATACTAAATAAAATAGTAGCTAGCAGAATCAATAATGATATATATGTATCAAGCTCAAATGAAGTTATTCAGGAACGCATCAAAAATCTAACAACATAATTTATCACGATCAGAAGGAAGAAAAATATGGAGCAACAGCTAGGAGGTTCCTTTAAAAACGAAAAATTGAGTTACCATTTGATCCCGCAATCCCACTCCTGGGCATATATCTGGAAATGTCGAAATCTCTAATTCAAAAAGATACATGCACCCCAATGTCCATAGCAACACTATTTACAATAGCCAACACATGGAAGATATGGTGTATATATATATACAATGGAATGTTAGTCAGACATAAAAAAGAATGAAATAATGCCATTTGCAGCAACATGGATGGGCCTAGAGATTATCATACTAAGTGAAGTAAGTCAGGCAGAGAAAAACAAATATCGCACGGTATCACTTATTTGTGGACTCTTTAAAAATGATGCAAATGAACTTATTTACAAAACGGTCTCACAGACACAGAAAACAAACTTATGGTTACCAAAGGGGAAAGGAGGGGAGGAATAAATTAGGAGTTTGGGATTAACAGATACACAGTACTATATATAAAAGAGATAAACAACAAGGACCTACTGTATAGCACAGGGAACTATATTCAGTATCTTGTAATAACTTATAATGGAAAAGAATATGAAAAAGAATATAACTGAATCACTGTGCTGTATACCTGAAACTAACACAACATTGTAAATCAATGTCAATTAAATATATAATAATTATATATAAATTATTAAAATTATATCAATAAATAATATAATAATTATATAATAATATCAGTTGATTCAGAAAAAGCAGTTGATAAGGTTTGATACCTATGGTGATGCATTCTATCATTATACTAATTTAACAGTATAAGAGGTCAATGTTACAAGCAAAGTGAAAGAAAATAAGAGGTATAAGGATTGGAAGAGTGTTTAAATTGTCTCCTAGGTAAATGTGATAATCTACCTGGAAGACTCAACACGATCAACAGCTGCCAGATACAAGATCTACCTACAAAAATCAAAGTAATTTCTCTAGACTAGTAAAACCCAACTAAAAATGTCATCTTAAAGAGAGAAAACTACCAACTGCAATATCAACAACTACAAAGTATCAATATCTAAAAGTTAACTTCACCAAAAGTACAGAAGACCTCTATAAAGAAAACGTAAAACTCAAATAAAGGACATTGAAGAGGATAATATGCAAGTAACAGATAAATGAAGAGATCCCAGGCTCTTGGATAGGATGATTTAATAGTCTAAAGACACTGATTATCTCTGAATTAACATTTAAATTAAAGCAATCAAATTAAAATCTTAGGGCTTCCCTGGTGGCGCAGTGGCTGAGAGTCCGCCTGCCGATGCAGGGGACACGGGTTCGTGCCCCGGTCCGGGAAGATACCACATGCCGCGGAGCGGCTGGGCCCGTGAGCACGGCCGCTGAGCCTGCGCATTCAGAGCCTGTGCTCCGCAACAGGAGAGGTCACAACAGTGAGAGGCCCGCGTACCGCAAAAAAAAAAAAAAAAAAAATTAAGATCTTATATCAAATTTCCGTGAAACATGATAAACATACCCTAACATGTATATGGAAAAATATCTCTACTAATGGATAAGCCATTGTTAAAAGAGAAGACTAAATCAGAGGGACTTGTCCTGCAAAATATTGTTATAAGATGACAGTTTTAAAAAAATACCTCTGGTATTAACATAAAAACAGGTAAACAGACCAAAGGAACTGAAGAGAAAACTTAGAGGTCTATGACATTATAGGACTATAATACACAATAAAGTAGTTCTATAAATCAATGAAGAAAGAATTACTTAGTCATTTGGCCAAAACTGATTTGCTAGAGAAAAGTATAACTGAATCCCCAATTAATACCACATAGAAGAAATACAGGAGAATAGCTTTGTGCTGTAAAAGTGTAGAACTTTCTAAATTTTCTAAGTGTAACTCCTAAAACAATAACTCAATGAATGTTATGGCAACAAAATTTATTATTTCTGTAAATTGAATGACATCATGGACAGAGCTAGAAGAGACATTTTCAATGCTTAAAACTGTTAAGAAATTAATATGTAGAAACTAGAAGAATTGCAAATTAACATCAAGAAGAGAGCATCTCCATTAGAAAAATGGGCAACTAATATAAATAGACAGTTTGTGAAAGAGGAAATCCAAAACCTGAGAAGCATATCGAGAGATGCTCAAACTCATCAGTAGTCAGAAAAATGCAAATTAAAACAACACTGAGATTTCACTCTATACCAATTAAACTGGCAAAAATTAGAAAACTGGATAATGCCAGGCATTGGGGCACGGCATACAGTTATACTGGAATTTCCCTGCATTGCTGTGGGGAATGGAGACCAATGCCATTTTCAGGGGAAACAAGTCTTGCATTACTTACAAAACTAAATGCACATACCTTATGACTTAGCAAATCTGTTCCTCGATTATATATCTAAAATGAATTTTCATACAGGTCCAAAAGGGGATGTGTTCAAGATGTTCACTGTAAATTTGTAGGCTATGCCAATAGCAGCTCCTGGAGTGACGCAGGTGACAACCTAGCAGCTTGTATACAGTGGACTGAACTTGGTTGTCCATCACTGGGAGAGGGAATAAGTAAAATGTGGAGGATGCACACTGTGTGATAGATGCAACAGATACATTCACAGGCACCAACCTAAAGAGATATTACAGCATAGTTCTTGATGGAAAAGTCAGAAATATAATGAGATAATACAGAATATACACGTATTTCAAAAAACAAAACTACACGCACGCAAAACAAAAACAAACGTTTTATAAGAACACATGTAAACAAAACTATAAACATTTTAAAAGTAGATGACTGGCTCTGGGAGGGAGGGGGATGGAGGTTGGATATGGGGATGAAACTTAAGAGGACCCTTCTGATCAGTGAGGAAGATGGCGGAAGAGTAAGACGCGGAGATCACCTTCCTCCCCACAGATACATCGGAAATACATCTACACGTGGAACAACTCCTACAGAACAGCCACTGAACGCTGGCAGAAGACCTCAGACCTCCCAAAAGGCAAGAAACCCCCCACGTACCTGGGTAGGGCAAAAGAAAAAAGAATAAACAGAGACAAAAGAATAGGCACGGGACCTGCACCAGTGGGAGGGAGCCGTGAAGGAGGAAAGGTCTCCACACACTAGGAAGCCCCTTCGCGGGCGGAGACTGCGGGAGGCGGAGCGGGGAGCTTCGGAGCCGCGGAGGACAGCACAGCAACAGGGGTGCGGAGGACAGAGCGGAGAGGTTCCCGCACAGAGGATCGGTGCTGACCGGCACTTACCAGCCCGAGAGGCTTGTGTGCTCACCCGCCAGGGCGGGCGGGGCTGGGAGTTGAGGCTCGGGCTTCGGTCGGAGCGCAGGGAGACGACTGGGGTTGGCGACGTGAACACAGCCTGCAGGGGGTTAGTGCGCCATGGCTAGCCGGGAGGGAGTCCGGGAAAAAGTCTGGACCTGCCGAAGAGGCAAGAGACTTTTTTTCCCTCTTTGTTTCCTGGTGCGCGAGGAGAGGGGATTAAGAGCGCTGCTTAAAGGAGCTCCAGAGACGGGCGCGAGCCGCGGCTAATAGCGCAGACCCCAGAGACGGGCATGAGACGCTAAGGCGGCTACTGCCACCACCAAGAACCTGTGTGCTAGCACAGGTCACGCTCCACACCTCCCTTTTGGGGAGCCTGTGCAGCCCGCCACTGCCAAGGTCCCAGGATCCAGGGACAACTTCCCCGGGAGAACGCACGGCGTGCCTCAGGCTGGTGCAACGTCACGCCGGCCTCTGCCGCTGCAGGCTCACCCCGCAATCCGTACCCCTCCCTCCCCCTGGCCTGAGTGAGCCACAGTCCCCGAAAACAATTAAGAACATGGGAATAGGAACATTCATATCGATAATTACCTTAAATGTAAATGGATTAAGTGCTCCCACTAAAAGACACAGACTGGCTGAATGGATACAAAAACAAGACCCATATATATGCTGTGGACAAAAGACCCACTTCAGACATAGAGACACATACAGACTGAAAGTGAGGGGATGGAAAAAGATATAACATGCAGATGGAAACCAAAAGAAAGCTGGAGTAGCAATTCTCATATCAGACAAAATAGACTTTAAAATAAAGACTATTAGAAGAGACAAAGAAGGACACTACATAATGATCAAGGGATTGATCCAAGAAGAAGATATAACAATTATAAATATTTATGCACCCAACATAGGAGCACCACAATACATAAGGCAAATACTAACAGCCATAAAGGGGAAATCGACAGTAACCCATTCATAGTAGGGAACTTTAACACCCCACTTTCACCAATGGACAGATCATCCAAAATGTAAGTAAATAAGGAAACACAAGCTTTAAATGATACATTAAACAAGATGGATTTAATTGATATTTATAGGACATTCCATCCAAAAACAACAGAATACACATTTTTCTCAAGTGCTCATGGAACATTCTCCACGACAGACCATATACTGGGTCACAAATGAAGCCCTGGTAAAATAAGAAAATTGAAATTGTATCAAGTATCTTTTCTGACCACAATGCTATGAGACTAGATATGAATTACAGGAAAAGATCTGTAAAAAATACAAACACATGGAGGCTTAACAATGCACTACTTAATGACGAACGGATCACTGAAGAAATCAAAGAGGAAATCAAAAAATACCTAGAAACAAATGACAATGGAGACAGGACGAACCAAACCTATGGGATGCAGCAAAAGCAGTTCTAAGGGGGAAGTTTACAGCAATACAATCCTACCTTAAGAAACAGGAAACGTCTCGAATAAACAACCTAACCTTGCACCTCAAGCAATTAGAGAAAGAAGAACAAAAAAACCACAGTTAGCAGAAGGAAAGAAATCATAAAAATCAGATCAGAAATCAATGAAAAAGAAGTGAAGGAAACGATAGCAAAGATCAATAAAACTAAAAGCTGGTTCTTTGAGAAGATAAATAAAATTGATAAATCATTAGCCAGATGCATCAAGAAAAAAAGGGAGAAGACGCAAATCAATAGAATTAGAAATGAAAAAGGAGAAGTAACAACTGACACTGCAGAAATGCAAAGGATCATGAGAGATTACTACAAGCAACTCTATGCCAATAAAATGGACAACCTGAAAGAAATGGACAAATTCTTAGAAATGCACAACCTGCCAAGACTGAACGAGGAAGAAATAGAAAATATGAACAGACCAATCACAAGCACTGAAATTGAAACTGTGATTAAAAATCTCCCAACAAACAAAAGCCCAGGACCAGATGGCTTCACAGGTGAATTCTATCAAACATTTAGAGAAGAGCTAACACCTATCCTTCTCAAACTCTTCCAAAATATAGCAGAGGGAGGAACACTCTGAAACTCATTCTCCGAGACAACAATCACCCTGATACCACAGACAAGGATGTCACAAAGAAAGAAAACTACAGGCCAATATCACTGATGAACATAGATGCAAAAATCCTCAACAAAATACTACCAAACAGAATCCAACAGCACATTAAAAGGATCATACACCACGATCTAGTGGGCTTTATTCCACGAATGCAAGAATTCTTCAATATACGCAAATCAATCAATGTGATACTCCACTAGAAATGCACAAACTGCCAAGACTGAATCAGGAAGAAATAGAAAATATGAACAGACCAATCACAAGCACTGAAATTGAAACTGTGATTAAAAATCTTCCAACAAACAAAAGCCCAGGACCAGATGGCTTCACAGGCGAATTCTATCAAACATTTAGAGAAGAGCTAACACCTATCCTTCTCAAACTCTTCCAAAATATAGCAGAGGGAGGAACACTCCCAAACTCATTCTACGAGGCCACCATCACCTTGATACCAAAACCAGACAAGGATGTCACAAAGAAAGAAAACTACAGGCCAATATCACTGATGAACATAGATGCAAAAATCCTCAACAAAATACTAGCAAACAGAATCCAACAGCACATTAAAAGGATCATACACCATGATCAAGTGGGGTTTATTCCAGGAATGCAAGGATTCTTCAATATACGCAAATCTATCAATGTGATTAACCATATTAACAAATTGAAGGAGAAAAACCATATGATCATCTCAATAGATGCAGAGAAAGCTTTTGACAAAATTCAACACCCATTTATGATAAAAACCCTGCAGAAAGTAGGTGTAGAGGGAACTTTCCTCAATATAATAAAGGCCGTATATGACAAGCCCACAGCCAACATCATCCTCAATGGCGAAAAACTGAAAGCATTTCCACTAAGGTCAGGAACAAGACAAGGTTGCCCACTCTCACCACTCTTATTCAACATAGTTTTGGAAGTTTTAGCCACAGCAATCAGAGAAGAAAAGGAAATAAAAGGAATCCAAATCGGAAAAGAAGAAGTAAAGCTGTCACTGTTTGCAGATGACATGATACTATACATAGAGAATCCTAAAGATGCTACCAGAAAACTACTAGAGCTAATCAATGAATTTGGTAAAGTAGCAGGATACAAAATTAATGCACAGAAATCTCTGGCATTCCTATATACTAATGATGAAAAATCTGAAAGTGAAATCAAGAAAACACTCCCATTTACCATTGCAACAAAAAGAATAAAATATCTAGGAATAAACCTACCTAAGGAGACAAAAGACCTGTATGCAGAAAATTATAAGACACTGATGAAAGAAATTAAAGATGATACAAACAGATGGAGAGATATACCATGTTCTTGGATTGGAAGAATCAACATTGTGAAAATGACTCTACTTCCCAAAGCAATCTATAGATTCAATGCAATCCCTATCAAACTACCACTGGCATTTTTCACAGAATTAGAACAATGAATTTCAAAATTTGTATGGAAACACAAAAGACCCCAAATGGCCAAAGCAATCTTGAGAAAGAAAAACGGAGCTGAAGGAATCAGGCTCCTGGACTTCAGACTATACTACAAAGATACAGTAATCAAGACCGTATGATACTGGTACAAAAACAGAAATATCGATCAATGGAACAGGATAGAAAGCCCAGAGATAAACCCATGCACATATGGTCACCTTATCTTTGATCAAGGAGGCAGGAATGTACAGTGGAGAAAGGACAGCCTCTTCAATAAGTGGTGCTAGGACAGGTACATGTATAAGTATGAGATTAGAACACTCCCTAACACCATACACAAAAATAAGCTCAAAATGGATTAAAGACCTAAATGTAAGGCCAGAAACTATCAAACTCTTAGAGGAAAACATAGGCAGAACACCCTATGACATTAATCACAGCAAGATCCTTTTTGACCCACCTCCTAGAGAAATGGAAATAAAAAGAAACATATCGGACCTAATTAAACTGGAAAGCTTTCGCACAGCAAAGGAAACCATAAACAACACCAAAAGACAACCATCAGAATGGGCAAAATATTTGCAAATGAAGCAAATGACAAAGGATTAATCTCCAACATTTATAAGCAGCTCCCACAGCTCAATAACAAAGAAACGAACAACCCAATCCAAAAATGGGTAGAAGACCTAAATAGTCATTTCTCCAAAGAAGATATACAGAGTGCCAACAAACACATGAAAGAATGCTCAACATCATTAATCTTTAGAGAAACGCAAATCAAAACTACAATGAGATATCATCTCACACCAGTCAGAATGGCCATCGTCAAAAAATCTAGAAACAATAAATGCTGCAGAGGGTGTGGAGAAAAGGGAACACTCTTGCACTACTGGTGGGAATGTGAATTGGTACAGCCTTATGGAGAACAGTACGAAGGTTCCTTAAAAAACTACAAACAGAACTACCATATGACCCAGCAATCCCACTACTGGGCATATACCCTGAGAAAACCATAATTCAAAAAGAGTCATGTGGGATTCCCTGGTGGCGCAGTGGTTGAGAGTCCGCCTGCTGATGCAGGGGACACTTGTTCGTGCCCCGGTCCGGGAAGATCCCACACGCCGCGGAGCGGCTGGGCCCATGAGCCATGGCCGCTGAGCCTGCGCATCCGGAGCCTGTGCTCTGCAACAGGAGAGGCCACAACAGTGAGAAGAAAAATAAAGAGTCATGTACCAAAATGTTCATTGCAGCTCTATTTACAATAGCCAGGAGATGGAAACAACCGAGGTTTCCATCATCAGATGAATAGATAAAGAAGATGTGGCACATATATACAATGGAATATTACTGAGCCATAAAAAGAAACGAAACTGAGCTATTTGTAATGAGGTGGATGGACCTAGAGTCTGTCATACAGAGTGAAGTAAGTCAGAAAGAGAAAGACAAATACCGTATGCTAACACATATATATGGGATTTAAGAAAAAAAATGTCATGAGGAACCTAGGGGTAAGACAGGAATAAAGACACAGACCCACTAGAGAATGGACTTGGGGATACGGGGAGGGGGAAGGGTAAGCTGTGACAAAGTGAGAGAGTGGCGTGGACATATATACACTACCAAACGTAAAATAGTTAGCTAGTGGGAAGCAGGCGCATAGCACAGGGAGATCAGCTCGGTGCTTTGTGACCACCTAGAGGGGTGGGATAGAGAGGGTGGGAGGGAGGGAGACGCAAGAGGGAAGAGATATGGGAACATATGTATATGTATAACTGATTCGCTTTGTTATAAAGCAGAAACTAACACACCACTGTAAAGCAATTATAACTCCAATAACGATGTAAAAAAAAGAAAAAACAAAGAGGGCCCTTCTCAGACTCATGATGATAACGCTCACGAACTAAGGAGTGTAATTAGTTCAGCACTTCTCCTGAAGATTCTGAACGAAAAGAAGGATGGAAGGGAGGGTGTAAGGAAGGATGCGAGGAAGGGAGGGAACAGTTCTGAGAAGGTGGTATTGGAATTGTTCTTCCTCATTATTGGGTCAGTAATTTAGAGCAGGAGTTGGCAAATGTTTTCTGTAAAGGGCCGGATAGTAAATATTTCAGTCCCTGCAAGCAACAGTCTCTGTTGCAACCACTCAACTCTGCCATTGTAGCAAGAAAGCAACTGTAGTCAATATGTAAAGAACAAGTAGGGCTGTGTTCCTGGTTTATTCACCAAAACAGGTGGTGGGCCAGTGTGGTCCACAGGCTATAGTCTGCTGACCGTTGATGTAGACTCCCAAGATTATAACAAATATGTGCATTAAAGGACTCCTTTTCATGCAGACTGCATTTACAGATCCAAAAACCTGGTTATGTGGCCTAAAAATTTCCAGTGTATTTTTGTGACCAATAGAATGAAATAAAGAACCAAAACTGTCTCAGATAACCCTTGGGTTTACAGTGTCTCAGACTCCAGTCAGGAAGAGGAGATGGGACTTCCCTGGTGGCACAGTGGTTAAGAATCTGCCTGTCAATGCAGGGGACAAGGGTTCTATCCCTGATCCAGGAAGATCCCACATACCGCGGAGCAACTAAGCCTGCGCACTGCAACTACTGAGCTTGCACTCTAAAGCCCGCGAGCCACAACTACTGAAGCCTGAGCGCTCTAGGGCCCACGTGCCACAACTACTGAGCCCACACGCCACAACTACCGAAGCCCCTGCACTTAGAGCTCTTGCTCCGCAACAAGAGAAGCCACCGCAATGAAAAGCCCACACACTGCAACAAAAAGTAGCCCCCTCTCGCCACAACTAGAGAAAGTCCACGCACAGCAATGAAGACCCAGTGCAGCCACAAAATAAAGTAATTGAAAAAAAAAAAAGAAGAGTAGATAGAGTTGAAAAGATCTCTAGGTAAGGTTATTCTTATTGAAGCTCTACATCTTTTAAATTGCTGTTTCCATGGGAGCTACCATATCCATAAGAGGCATAAGTTGGTCAGGGTTCTGAGCCCTATTATTAGAATTTTTATATAAGCAGAAAATGACAGATGCGAGGATTCCATATTACAGTCCTACAATCCTATAAATACCCTTTTCTTCTGGGAAGTGTGTCTGACCAAAACATATGAAGTAAGGTAACAGGCTAGCAAAAGAGAATAGAGATTTAAATGTCAGCTGAAACAATGTTCATTTCCTTTAAAAAGAAAAAATCATTTGCATAGCTCTTGGAGCCACTAAAGTGAACCTCTTGCAGTTTGAAGTTCACCCAAAAAATCCTTTGGCAAAATATTTGCTGAAACACTGTAATGTAGGAATTGGAAGGGATTAAGGCTTGCTCGGTTTCTCCTCCCACACACCTATCTTCCCTGAGCTGACTTGTGCAGCTCAGAAGCTTAAATCCGTGTGTCTGAGACCCAGATTCCAAAATCAACATAGCACTCTCCTGCTCCCGCCAAAAATGAAAATGTTACTGATATGTCTCATTTATAATGAAAATCTGCCTAAGAGAGCAGACCAACCATCCTTCACACAATCCTGTTAGCTCCCAAACACCCCAAATAGATCCTCTTTTGTCTGTCACTAGTTCGAACATCAGTACAATCCTTGCATGGTAGTGTTTCAAACACACTGTGAGTCCCTGCCCTCTAATCACCACTCAGCTCAGCCACTGAGGCTCAGAGAGGGAACAGCTGTGTGGCAGTGACTCTGAGTGCAGTGGTTCAAAGAGGGGAGAAATGACTGTGGGCTACAGTGGTCTGGGGAGATTCATGAAGGGGCCTTACTTTTTAAAGGGCAGAAGATCCTTACAAAGACATCAAAGGATGAGAAGATGCCTGGCAGGGAGAAATGCCATAATGGCTCTATTTTAACTACAACAAATTAGAAGGTGCAAAAGCACCCATGTTTAGGTGGTGAAATTTTAAAAAGACTTAAGGATTTTTCAGCCGTTTCTTGCTAACTTTTGTTTTTATCCACTTTTCTCGATAGCAATCCCTGTCACAAGTCTAGACATTGCAATCATATTATTTACCAGTCAAGTATTTGAAAAGTATAAAGAATTTCAGCTTTCTCATACTGCCATTTCACCAAGTTTTATAGATTTACCTCAGCTCTTGGATTCACATTGACCCTTAGTCTCCATGGAATATATCTGGGTCTTAAAATATGTAAACCAGATCTTCTCTACACTGAAGCTCATCACTTTAGCCTCTGCCACATTGTTTCTCATACATTTTTCTAATCACTATAATGTATAATGGAGGCTGTATTCAAGTATGTCCCGTGTTGAATTGGATGGTGAATCTACAAACCCAAGTCTTTCTAACCCTGCAACTAGTCTTGAACTTTGCCTTGCTGTAATAGGTGTCACTCGTATGCATATGAACGTGTGTGTAACAATACATGGAATAAGATTCTGCCTTCCTTAACCATGACCTCAGCCGCCTATGTGCCACCCCACCTCCTAATTGTCTATGAAAGCAGGAGACTGGGGGATATGTGAGAGGAGAGAGAGAACCACTGGACGGCAAGACGTGGAGACTAATATGGTGGTCACTAGTGCTGTCAGTAGAGTATTCTGGTTCTTCCCCCTTTAGGGCATACAGTAGAGTTCCATGTCCTGACCCTTTTGTTAAGATAGGACCATGTGACAAGTTGTAGACCGTGAGTCATTCTAGGCCAGAATGGCACATGGTCAGCGTGAGACCTTCCAGAGCTGTTTTCTCTCCCTGACATAGTGGCTGGCACCATTCAGATGGTAGCTTCTATGTCAGTAATGATGATCAGAGCCTCCCTTACCAATTAGGACGGATGAGTAACTTAAGAAATGTTTCTTGGTTGTGTTCGGCTCCTGAGACTTCGGGGAGTTTGTCACCACGGCAGAATTTAGCGCACGCTGTCTGCTACATTAAAGGAGGGAGTACACGGTTTTGCCCTTCCCTCCAACTAAGGTTCTTATCATCCTCCAAGACAAATGGGGGGCCTTGAAGTATTTTGAGAGACTGAGGACACCAGAAAAGAAGGGAGAGTGCCCTTTCTTCCCCTGTTCAGTATCTGCTTGGGTAACAGGTTGGATGCCTGTTGGAGCAAGGGCAAACTGAGCGAGAGGGAGACAGCAAGGCATAGAGAGAAGCACAAGCTCAGCTGACTAAACGTCCGCTGTCACATCAAGAACGTGAGAGATCCCCGTGGATCAAAAGGAAAAACGCTTCAGGTCACCTCGGCTAATTCTACCCACGTGCAGATTATCAACACCACTGCAGGAGCAGATGTTCACCTGGAAAATGTGATGCCAGTCTTCCCTGTATGCAGGCTCTCCCGGTTTCTATAAATGATTCTTTGGGTCCCGCTCCTGCACTGTCACCACACACACCTCACTTGGCTGACCAAGATGATGAGCAACAGTTGAATACGAGCTATGTGTCCATTTGCTAATCTCAGTCCCTTTTCCCAACATGCTTGAGGTTAAAAAGAACACAAAAGAGGGTCCTGTCTCGTCCTCACAGTAGATCCCTCTGCCATTGTCAGTCTAAGAAATGGGGCTAGGAAATTAAATAAGACTGTACTGGACTTTTAATAACTGAAAGTGATCACAAAGCTCTGGGAAAACATCTATGATACCGTTTTAAGAATGGAAGTTGGACAAAATATGGTGGAAAGCAATAATCAGAGAAAGGAAAACTGTTTCCTGCTTATACTGCACTGAGTTTGGAACGTACATTAAAATAATTACACGTTTAGCTAAAAATAATGATCAGTTTTTTCTAAAACTCTCAGGACCTCATACATCCAAATGAGTACTGTCATTCAAAGTGATCTCCAAGGCTACAACCCTTCATCCAATAATTTTTGAGCTGCTATTGCTCAAAATATTTTTTTAGATTGCCTGAGTCCATTTACGAGCCACAGAATGAAATGTTTCTTTATAGCCACAGCTCAGCTCTCCTTGGACTACTTTATTTGACCTCTTTTCCTCTCTTCTGACTTTATTCAGGCTAACTCCACACTCTTCCCTCCCATTCTAGCAGATAAGGTAAGTGAGTTTCATGCTTGCTCTGGAAAAGTCCTCTCTGCTACTTGAGGGATATAAAGGATTGGGAGGATGAAGTGAGGAAGCAAGGGAGTTTTACAAGGAGAAGGCCATTTAGATGTTACCTACTGAAAAGCAGTAAATTGCTAACCAGGGCACTGCTGACTGACCATCATAAATGTGATCTCCTAAAGTTTAACCCCTCTGATTTTAAAAAAGCATTCTGGGCTATGAAATATGTCTCAAAACATATGAAAGGATTCAAATCATAGAAAGTATGTTCTGTGGCCACAAAGGAATTAAATTTCAAATCAATAGCAAAAAGATATATGGAAAATATCCCCCAAATATTACTATACTGGATAACACAGTTCTTAAAAAAAAAGGATAAAATAAGAAATCAAAAGGAAAATTGAAAGAATTTTTAACTGAATGAAAATGAAAGCCGACATACCAGAATTGTGGGATGCTGCTAACATAGTACTTAAGGGGGTATCTATACCACTAAACACCTATATCAGAAAAGAGGAAAAGTCACCAATCAATTACCTTAGTTTCAAACTTAGTAAACCAGAAAGAGCAAATTAAGCCCAAAATAAGCAGAATAAAGGAATAATAAAGGTCAAAACAGGAACCAAGGGAATAGAAAATAGAAAAAAAAAAAAAGAAACCAAAAGCTAGTTCTTTGGAAAAAAATTAATAAAATTGATAAACCTCTAGTAACACTGAGCAGAAGGAATAAAAAAGGAGAAAACACAAATTACCAATATCGGGTCTAAAAGGTGACATCATTACAGATTCTATAGGTAATAAAAGGATAATAAGAATAATGTGAACAATTTTATGCATATAAATTCAACAACTTAGATGAAATGGACAAATCTCTTGAAAGACACAAACTATCGACTTTACTCAAGAATAAATATGTAGCTTTATCATGCTAAGTGAAGTAAGCCAGACAAATATCATATGATATAGCTTATACGCTGAATCTTAAAAAAAAAAATGATGCAAATGAACTTATTTACAAAACCGAAACAGACTCACAGACTTAGAGAACTTATGGTTACCAGGGGAGAAGGGCGGGGGGCGGGGGAGGGATAGCTTGGGAGTTTGGGATTGACATGTACACACTGCTATATTTAAAATAGATAACCAGGGACTTCCCCGGTGACGCAGTGGTTGAGAATGCCGATGCAGGGGACATGAGTTCTATCCCTGATCCAGGAAGATCCCACATGCCACGGAGCAACTAAGCCCGTGAGCCACAACTACTGAAGCCCGCACGCCTAGAGCCTGATTTCTGCAACAGGAGAAGCCACTGCAATGAGAAGCCCGCGCACCACAGCGAAGAGTAGCCCCCGCTCGCTGCAACTAGAGAAAGCTCGTGGGCAGCAACGAAGACCCAACATCGAAGACCCAATGCAGCCAAAAATTAACAAACTAATTAATTAATTAAAAATAAATAAAATAGACAACCAACAAGGACCTACTATATAGCACAGGGCACGCTGCTCAATATTCTGTAACAACTTGTGGAGGATTACTGGACTGAATGTCAATATTGTGACATAGTATGAGTGTGTTCCATGTTTGGTCATTGTTGCTTCTGTTGTGGTCATCCATTTACAATGCTTGGTGTCAGGCTATTTATCTCTTGTAAAAATAAAATACAGTGTGTGTGTGTGTGTGTGTGTGTGTGTGTGTGTGTGTGTGAAAAAATATTCTGTAACAACTTAAATGGGAAAAGAATTTGAAAAAGAATAGATACATGTATAACTGAATCACTTTGCTGTACACCTGAAACTAACACAACATTGTAAATCAACTACACTTCAATTTTGAAAACAAACAAAAAAAGAAGGTAGATAATCTCTTAAAAAAAAATGAATAGACCTATTTCTATTAAAGAAATTGAATTTGTACTTAAACACCTTCCCAAAAAGAAAATATCCAGGTGCAGATGTTTCCACTGGTGAATTCTAATAAACACTAAGGCAATAATACCAAGTTTAAACCAAATTCCTCGAAAAAAATGTAAAGGAGGAAATACTTCTCAACTCAGGCTATGTGGCCAATGTTATCTTCACACCCAAAACAAACAAAGCATTACTAGAAAAGAAGATGACAGAACAAAATCTCTCATGAACAGAGACACTAAATTTCTAGACAAAATTTTAACAAATCAACAATATACAGGAAGGATAATAGAAAGGATAATAAATTGTGGCCAAGTAGAATTTATCTCTGTAATGCAATGTTGACTTAACATTCAAAACATCAGTAGATGCGACTCACCATATTAACAGATAAAAAAGAAGAAAAAACAAAACACGTTATCATCAACAACATAAGGAAAACAAGAGCAAAAAAAGAACCAAGGATGAATCCTAGGATTTGGGCCTGAAAACACGTGTCAAATGTCACAGAAAATCCCAGTAGAACAAAAGAGATGCCAGCTACTTAGGTTTGCTATTCAGGAGACCATTTGTAGACTTTTTCATAGTAGTTTCATTAGAAGGATGGGAATAACAGGGCTGATGAGATGCTGGGGGCAGGTGAGGGGAGGGTTGTAAATATCATCCATGAGTAAGAGATCACTGTTTTTCTATGCAATCCCCAACCTCAACCACAACCCTTGATGAGAGAAGAGGAATATTTCTCCCCACTTTCTATCTGCATATAAACTTCAACAGATAAATGTTCTGAGTCTTTAGCCAATACAAATTCAGTCTTGGTCCTACATAAACTCCAGCTATACTTATAGAGTGCTTACTGAGAAATATGCTAAAGAAATTCTTAGCCACAAATTATCTTTCAGAACACAAGGATTAGGGGAAAAGAAAATGTGGTGGTAAAGCACTAGATGCTTTGCACCTAACTGACAAATTTAGAAACAAATAAATTACCAGGAGTAGATGGCACCCACTCAAGGGTCTGAAGGAACTCAAGGATGAAATTGTGGAGCTGCTGGCCAAATTGCAACCTTGAAGTTACAAATGGCCACATGCCACTGGAGTGGCAGTCTGCCAGAGTGACTTCTCTCCATGACATGGGCTGCAGAGGAGATCTGAGAACCACAGATACATGGGTCTTACTTCCAACTCCAGTACGTTAAAAACTATAATGAAGTGGAGGCCTACTACACACTTGAGAAGTCTAATCTCTCACTTAGGGCGTGGCTCTCACTCTCTGAGGGGAAGCTGGGTGGTCCAGGGGAATGAGCAACAGCTGGAAATCGGGAGACCCACTCTGGAGTCTGTTCTGTCCCTATTAAGATTACAATCACCCTGTATCTCATTCTCATATGCAAAATGAGAATAACAGCTACCCTATATACCCCATAAAATTGTTGGGAGGTTGAGAGGACGTAACAGAGATCACTATGTTTTTTTTTACCTGAAGTACCACTGATTTACAATGTCATGTTAGTTTCAGGTGTACAGCACAGTGATTCAATCATACATACATATATGTATATTCTTTTTAAAATTATTTTCCCTTACAGGTTACCACAAAATATTGAGTATAGCTCCCCGTGCCATACAGTGGGTCCTTGTTGATTACCTATTTTATATATAGTAGTGTATATATGTTAATCCCAGACCACTAATTTATCCCTCCCCACACTTTGGTAACCATGTTTGTTTTCTAAGTCTGTGAATCTCTTTCTGTTTTATAAATAAGCTCATTGGTATATATTATTTTAGGTTCTATGTTTTATGTAAAAAAAAAATAAGCCTAAACGAATCTGTGGTATTCATGTATTAAGGAGGAGGATAATAATAATAATAAAAAATAATAATACGATGATGATGATGATGTTCTACTAAATCCCTGTAGAGGGTGAATCTCCAGTGATTGTTCTTTCATTACAACCTTACCAGCCACTTCTGTGTTTCTCTCCTCCCTTGATTTTCATTACTTTGAATTTATCACTTTGCATCCAAGATTACCATTTTCAGTTGCTTCTCTGCATCTGTGTATCTTAACCTGAGCCTCAATCCTGAAGTCATCAGTTTTGTTTCCAACGGTGTGTCTCCATTTGTCCTCCCTATTTCTGCCAGTGATACACTAATCTTACCTATGACCCAGGTTCAGGACCCCAAGGTGGGCTTTGAGACCTTCTTTTCTCCTCCACTAAACTCACAAGTGTGCACGTATATATGTACACATGCACACACATTATAAATGTGCTAATTCTCGCCAATTCTCTATCACGGTGCCTCTGGAATCCACGCCTTCGCTTTATTCCCCCCAGCACTGACCTATTTCAGCTCCTGTTATCTCAATCACTCTCTGAATACTTAACGGAGAGCCTTCTACATGCCAGGTGTCATGAAAAATGCTGAGGATGTGATGGTGAATAAGACATGAGTCCAGCTCGAAAGGTTCTCAGAGTCAAGTGCTGTTGGTGGAGGCTTTCTACAGAAAGGAGATCACATCATGATAGAGCTAGTAAGAAGGTATTGGTAGAAGAGGGTACTGATAATAGTAGGGGTTCTGTGAGAGATGAGGCATCTAATCCAACATAAGGTGGTCAGGAAAGGACTCCTGGAGGAGCAGGTTCCTGAGCTGGAGGCCGCAGCTAGGCCATTGGTGCGTAGAGGTCAGAGAAAGGTGTGTAGAAAGGAAAGAATTCTAGTCAGAAGCTGCAACAAATGTTGAGGCAATTACAAGCATCTCAGGATGGCTGGAACACGGTTTGTAAACAAAGTGGCAAAACAGAAGTCTTGGGCTTCGCTGGTGGCGCAGTGGTTGAGAGTCCACCTGCCGACGCAGGGGACACGGGTTCGTGCCCCGGTCCGGGAAGATCCCACATGCCGCGGATAGGCTGCGCCCGTGAGCCATGGCCGCTGAGCCTGCGCGTCCGGAGCCCGTGCTCCGCAACGGGAGAGGCCACAACAGTGAGAAGCCCGCATAACGCAAAAACAAACAAACAAAAAATAAAAAACAGAAGTCTCGAAAGAAAGCCAGGAGGCAGATATTTGGGGGTCTCGTAAGCTATGTTCAGCACTTTTACTTTAGGGTGAAGAGGAGGTGGAGCCATGTGGGATTTATGCATGGAGGTGACAGACTGTGTTTTAGCGAAATCATCCTGTCAGAGCCTGGCATCCAGCTGCGAATGCTCAGAGCACATTGCCCACCCAGCTCCGTCTCCACACAGAACATGCCAGCCTGTAGGATGCCTCTCCACACTATTGCCACCCAGAGACCAGGCCTCTCTTTCAGACTGCAGATGAGCCCTGAGGGCCAACAGCACTTCACCCCCAGCAGATTGTCAGGAGCTCTTACCTTGGCAAATGTGCAGCCACGTGACTCTATTTCCTAACCGGAGGCTCTTCTAGTGGTGTATCCCCTTCTTTTCGCTTATTCCCAAATAAGCTTGGTGTTCCTTCTCCCCGATCCAACTTCTAGCACTCACATTTCTCCTAAATCCTTGCCCCGTGCTGTCTGGAATCTCCATTCCCTTATTAACAAATTCCCCTACACCCTTAACTTCTCCACTGAATGTCCCTTTACTCCCTTATCTTGATGTGGTTGTCCCCTGGGAACCCGACTTCCCCTGTAGCATCGCAAGTGGAAGCTTCTCATTCACCCAATACACCTCGTTGTTCAGGATTGGGAGTCGGGTCCAGAATCCTCCTACCTGCACTTCCCAGACTGTCCTTCCACCCTCTTACATTAAAAACCCAGCTCCCTTTCTCTGGGGCACGCTGAGCCACCTTCAGCTCTGTCCTGTACTGCCCTCATGGACATTGTTCTTCATTCCCTGAAATCTTCAGGATCTCTACCTGGTCCCGCCACCATCGTGACTGGTCCCAAACACCACGATTCCGGAGTTCTTTGACTTTCTGACCTCCAAAGAACTTCTCTATCCAATTTCTTATCTTCACCTGCAACTCTTTTACCTCCAAAGAGTGTGCTCTGCAATCATACACATTCCCTCCTTCCTGTTGGCTTACTCAATTCCTCCCATCATACCAGCTCTTCCCCCTCACCAGGACCACTGACCTCTCTAATCTCTCCTCAGTTCCTTCCTCTTCCATGTGCATCTCAACCTCCAGGACCCATTGCTGAATTGCTCTTTTGCTGACATGCTATATTGAGTCTTTATAGAACCAATTCAGTTAGCACTCCCATTTTCTGAAACCTATGCCCTGTGCTACATGGGGTATCCCTGTATTACCCAAAGACTGCTAACCTGGCTCTTCATATTCCAGGAGGCTTTCCACCCTAAAACCTCTAGTACATCACCTCCTAATTCATTTTCCTAAAGCTGAGTTCTGACCACCCTCCTACCCTGCTCACAAACTTTCAAGTGATGCCTGTGGCCTATCAAAGCAACTTTACCAATCTGAGATTTATATTCCAGAACCAAACTACCTCTCTGACCTTATCTTATTTTGCTTCCATCCATTTCTAATATCTTCTATCACCCTGATCTCACTATGTCTCCAACACCTGCTTTTCTCTTCCTCCAAAGGTAGGTATGTACGTATGTATATGGGTATGTGTGTGTATATACCTATATCTCTTGAATTATTGTTGTAAAGCCATGCCTCCCCAAAGTCTTCCCAGCTTTTTCTGGAAGAACCCAGGATACAACAAAGTGCCTTCAACACCTGTTGCAGCCAGCACTGTGTCTCCTCTCCACTCCTGTCAGCAATGTTGGCCACCACGCCCACGTGCTGACCCTCTCCCAAGTGATGGAGCCGTTTCCCGGGTACGGCCCCCACCCCCAAGTCTCCCTGTACCAGCACCACTCAGAGCTGCAGTCCAGCCACTGAAGAGGGGAGACTTCCCTCATCCCACACACCCCAGAGGACCATGGTCCAAATTCTTTATCCTAAAAGAGCACTTTGGGGTATTCCCAACGTGTCACAAAAGGTTTGTGTGAAATCCACATTCTGGGTTCTTGCTTGCAATCTCTCTCTCCCGAAGAATCAGATGCAAGGCCGCAGAGACTAGCAGAGAAAACCGCTGTGAGAAAAAGAGCGTTTTCATCTAAATTCCTTTCTATTCCCCCACTCCCCGTCTCTGTCCTCCATATCTCCCCTGCAGGTGCACCACAGGCCCAATCAATAAAGGGCTTTCTTTTCATGGAGAAGCTTTCTGTGAAGTTTGATGGAAAACACCAGTCAGTAATCCAAAGCCCAGACTTCACCACTGGTGACCTTGAGAGCTACTTGGCTCTTCTGAGTGGCATGCCTCATCTGCCTCATCTACAGCAGAGCAGTATCACCATCCAAGGTGATACAACTAGAACCATGCTGTAAATTGTCAAACGTTATGTACATCAAGCTTTCTCAGGGCCAGAGACCTTGGTGTGCAACCTACGGCAAGTTAATTAACCTTCTAAACCTCAGTTTCTCAATCTCTAAAATGAACTAATAAGGATCATCTCACAGGCCACTTTGAGAATTAAATGTTGTAGGGAAGATGACTAATACTGTACTCCTAACTAGAAGGCAATCAGCAGTCTCAGCGTTGGTGCGATGGTGGTGGTGGTGGTATTCCGTGGAAGAAGGCGATGTCTCTATTCTGAAGCCTGAAGGTATTAGCCTGCTTATATAGAAGTCCAGCATGATCTCAACCCAAAAGAAACAAAGTACCAATTTGCACTAGAAATCCTCCAAAGGATATCCTCCAAAGGGAGAGTCCCTGTTACTTACAAAATATTTGAGGATTTTCTTCTACTAAAGGAGTTTAAAAATTCTTCTATATTATGATATTATCCAATATCCATAAAACACCATTACATGTAATGGCATATATAATTTGAATGTTTCAAAATCTATTTAAGATATTACAAAAATTTCTATTGCTATAAAATTATGTCTGCAATACTGGCATATTATACAGGCACACTTTTATGACATCAGTTTAATTGTTCAGTGCCAAGTTTAACTCCTTTTTAGTCTGGTGTATTTTTACACAAGATTTAATTTGGGGATAAACAGTCCAATATAAGCAGAGCAGAAAAGGCATCACGTGGCAATTTCTAATTTTCAGCACACTGTGTCTGGCCATACATTTTTAATATCAAAATTGGCTTGTTCTGTAATATTTTGATTGGAGATTTATGCATGCTGTTGCCACATCCTTTAAACAGATGTGTGGTAAATTTGATGGAAAAAAAAATCTCTTCCTCCTGAAACTAGGACACTTGCTTATTTAAATAATATAGAACAACAACAGTCACTGTGGATGTTTTAAAACACAGGATGCTCTATAAAGTAAAAGGCCTCAAAACGTGCCGTCACAGTTTTATTCCCAATTCACTGCAGATCTTCAAAACTTCCACCTGATGTGTTGCTGTATTTCCCACAATGACCACTCCTACCCATATTGCCTCATGTTCAGTAGCAACACAAACACCATGAAACAAGAAGATTGGCCTTCTTGGTCAGAAATTGCAGTCCCATAGAGGGGGTAAAATTGAATCACAGCCATCCTTAGAGGATGCACGGAAAAGTAGAGCAGGCTCTGGAAAAGTAGGCCCAGGCTCTGGAATTAGACTGGGCTCCAATCCCAGTCCTAGAATTTAGTATCTGTGGAATTCTGTACTGCCTCAGTTTCCTCACCTGAAATGGAAATAATAAAACCTACTTTGCATGGAGGTTGTAAGAGTTTAATGAAATGGGCCATAACGCCTAGGAAAGTGCATGACACACAATAGATTCTCTGTAAATTATAGTATAATCTATATTTTATTATTACATTCATTATCTTGCTCATAGTATCCTTGGTCTAACTGAGCTTCAAGAGATAGGCTAAGGGTATGCTGGGACGAAGTGAGAGAGTGGCATGGACATATATACACTACCAAATGTAAAATAGCTAGTGGGAAGCAGCTGCATAGCACAGGGAGATCAGCTCGGTGCTTTGTGACCACTTAGAGGGGTGGGATAGGAGGGTGGGAGGGAGACGCAAGAGGGAGGAGATATAGGGATGTACGTATATGTGTAGCTGATTCAGTTTGTTATAAAGCAGAAACTAACACACCATTGTAAAGCAATTATACTCCAATAAAGATGTTAAAAGAAAAAAAAAGAGATAGGGTTAAGAGGATCTTCACAGATCCACACCAGCTGCTAGAAAACAACAGTAACCACCACAGCAATACAGGGCCCATTCCTTAATGGCAACAGATCTTACATGCAGAATAACAATTACTTGAAAAGCCTCTCCACCTTCAAGAAATTTTCTTGAAAGGCATGGTTATAAGTGGTCTTTGCACACCAGTTTGAACGACCTTCTTAATTCCAGAAACCACACCCTCTGAAACACCTGAAATAATTTGCGCATTCTGTGTGATGTTTTTATTCAATGCTCCATCTATATTAATCCATGAGCAATCCCAAACCTCATTTAAATGAGTTGTTTCCAACACCTCCCCAACTGAGGCTTTTACTAAATTATTTTCACCAGTATCCAAAGGGACTGATTTGAGTTCTTCCATCTCTGGTGAAGATGCTAATGAACACCGATAGTTAAATGCCAGAAAACCAAAGGGAAACCAAGGGGTTTGGATTATCTGCTAAGGATAAATAATTAAACATAAACTACATTTTAATTTCATACATTACTTGGCCTCGGAAAACTTTTCATTTGCAGTCACTCTGTCAATCAAATCCTCCTTTATCCGACACCCCCTCCAGCTACCACTCCATTCTGTGCCCCTTTTATAAACAGAACTTCTCTAAACAGTTGTCTGTCTGCACCATTTTCACTTTCTCCCTCCCTTTCTCTCTCAAACCCACTCCAATCAGCTTGCTCATAAACACTTCACTGAAACTACTATTATCCAGGTCACAAACGACTTCCACATTGACAAGTTCAGTGGTTAAATTATTGTTTTCCTTTTCATTTAGAATTTCTTAGGCAATATTTAGATTACACAAAAAAGTATAAATAATTCAGTGATTATCTGTGTACCCACCACCAAGCTTAAAAAGCAAAGCATTACCAGCATTGTCAAATGTCTCCTTAGTATCCCCCCTGAATGGCTTCCTCTTCCCGTACTCTTCAAGTAATTAATGTTCTGATTTAGTATTTTTTATTTCCACATATTTCTTTATACTTTTACTATGAAAGTTTCTCTAAGCAATATGTTTGTTTTGCATATGCTTTAACTTTGTAAATGGTATTCAACTACACATATTCTTCGCTCACCACCATATGTGTGGGATTCATCCACGTGACTCTAACTCATTCATTTTTTCAGGTGAAGAGAATTCCATTGTGCAAACACAGCACAATGTATTTACCCATTCTCCTGTTGATAGACATTTGGGAATGCTTCCAATATTTTTGCTAAAAATAAACAGCGCTTCTAAGAGAATTCCTGTATGTATCTTGTCAATGGTCAATTCTCAGTACTCACCTGGTTTTACCTCCTGGAGACATTTGACATGGGCAATCACTCCCTCCTTAACATGGACTTTTAACTTGACCTCAGAGACACCACATTCTTCCTGTTTTTTTTTTTTCCCCCAACATCACTGCTACTTCTCAGTCTCCTTTGCTGGCTCCTCTTCCCAACCTCTAAATATTGAGGTATCCCAGGACTGAGACTTTGTCACTCCTCCCTTCCTTATTTTCACTCCTAGATAATCTCATTCACTCTATGGCTTTAAATATCATTTTTTAACTAAAAACAGAAGTACCATATGATCCAGAAATTCCACTGCTAGATACAGACCCAAAGAAAATGAAAACACTAATTCAAAAAGATACATGCACCCCAATGTTCATAGCAGCATTATTCACAATAGCCAAGATATGGAAGCAACCCAGGTGTTCATCAACAGATGAATGGATAAAGAAGATATGGTGTGTATGTGTGTGTGTGTGTGTGTGTGTGTGTGTGTATACACACACACACACACACACACACACACACACAGGCACACACAATGGAATATTACTTAGCCATAAAAAAGAATGAATTCTGGCATTTACAACAACCTGAATGGACCTAGAGAATATTATGCTTAGTGAAATAAGTCATACAGAAAAAGATAAGACTATGTTATCACTTATATGTGGAATCTAAAAAATAAAACAAATGAATGTATATAATAAAACAGACTCACAGGTATAGAAAACAAATTAATGGTTACCAATAGGGAGAAGGAAGAGGGGAAGGGCAAGATAGGGGTATGAGATTAAGAGACACAAACTACTACATATAAAATAGATAAGCAGCAGGGATATATTGTACAGCACAGGGAAATCCAGCCATTATTTTGTAATAACTTTAAAGGGAGTATAATCTATATAAACATGGAATCACTATGCTGTATACCTGAAATATAATATTGTAAATCAACTATATTTCAATTTAAAACGGGGGAAAAAAGACAAAAATAAAACCCGTTTTTGTTGATGATTCCAAAATGTGCACCGTTAGCTCTGTCCTCCCCCTCGAACTCCAGCCCTCTCCATCCAACTTTGTATTCAACATCCCTACTGGGATATATAAATTTGACATATCCAAAATTGATTGATTTCCATAGTTGTCCCCCCAAAGCTATTTCCTCTCTATGTCCTCTCCATTTCATCAAGTCAAAACGTTCAATCAGTTGCTCCAGAAAAAAACAAAAACCAAAAAAACCTCCTCTTTTTATCCTGTATATCATTTCAAACACTTCAAATCCGTCCAAAAATTATATGGGATCTACCTTCAAAATGTATTTCAAAATAAACCAATTCTCATTACGTCCACCTCTATCAGGCCACCGTACTCTCTCACTCAAACTTAATAGCTTTCCAACTAGTCTGCCTACGTTTGCTCTTGTCCTCCTGCAAGCCACCAAGCAGCCAGAGAGATCTTTTAGAAAAGTAAATCATGTAAATCATATGTCTTTCCTCTGCTCCGAACTCCCCGGTGGCTGCCCATCTCACTTACCATGTAATCCAAATTCCCTGCCATTGCCTGTGAAGCTCTGGATGATCTAGCCCCTAATTCCTCAGCTTCCTAATCTCCAACCACTTCCCTTTACTCACTATGCTCCTATCACACTGGCCTCTTCACTGTTCCTCTAACATACTTCATACTTAATGTCTTGGGTCCTCTGCATTTGCTATTCCTTCTGCCTGGTTGCTCTTCCTCCCCCTAGATTTGCATGTCATGGTTTCTCCTATCATTCAGATCTCTGCTCAAATGTCTCCTTCCGTGACCATGTTATCCAATATTTCTCCCCCATTTCTCCCTATTCCCTTACCCACATCACTCAGCTTGCATTATGGCCTAGATTCCTTAGGAATTCTAGGTGCTCTGGCTTGCATTTCAAGTGTTTGGGAATCGAGGTCAAAGCAGAATTTTTCAGTATTTTTGTTTGACATTTGCATTTACTATGATTCTACTCCTGGGTAAAAAGAAATGGCTGACAGGAGTTTGAAGGAATGCACTAAGGTATATACATTTGTATTCTGTTTTCAGGCCACCTAGACTACTGTCACCCAGTAGTTTTGTAGACAAAAATTCCCAAGTCCATCAGCTGAAACCTGCCTCAGACTTTCATGGAATCATCATGGAGATCTGGTGACATGACCTCTCTTGTGGGAGCTGCAGGAATAAATCGATTCATTTAAGTACTGAACAACCATGAGGCACAAAGCACCACTCTCCACCCTACGCAAAAACACAAAAGAGCAAGGCATGGTTTCTATCCACCCCCGTGTCCCAGAGGCTCCCCATCAGGTAAAGGATGTACTATGATACCTAAGAAGTGTTATACCACGTGCAAATAACAGGAGATGTGCTGCAGAAATTCAGAGGAAGGAGGTCAGCAAATGATAACAGCTAGCATTTGTCGAGCAATTAGTGTGTGCCAGGCTCAGAGCTAACTGATTTACATACATTACTTTAGTGATCCCTAAAAATAATCCTTAGAAGTAGAAGCTAATGTTACCCCCATCGTGCAGACAGAAAAATTGAGTCTCAAGTTCACACCACTAGAGGTAAAGGACCCGGGTCTGTTTCATGGCAAAGTCTGACTCCTTTACCCTATGCCTGCACCGAAAGGCTAAGTGCAATGTCACCTACTAGAAATTCTGACTCCTGAGCCCTCAGGGTCTACCTCCATCATGGAAGAGCTTGGAAGCTGAGAGAACTAGGATGCATTCTATTCGTAAACATTTATTTAGTGCCAGCATTGCGCCAGGCACTAGGGAAATAAAGGTGGACAAGTCACAGCTGCCATCCTTACAGAGATCATAGTTGGTCGAGTCATGAAACAGACATCATTAAAGTTGGGTTTGTGGGATTAGATCATCCAGGTTGAAATCCTGGCTCTTGCACTTATATTTACAGAGTGGCTTAGGAAATTATTTCCCCTCTCTATGCTTCAATCTCTTAGTCTGTTAACATGTGGCCCTGTTCATGCATTCATTTAGCAAATTATTTTTGAGTACATGCTATGTTCTAAGTGCTAGGGACACAGCCCTGAACAAGACCCACAGAGTCCCAGCCTTCATGGATCTTGCAGTCTAGTATAAGATCAGAGTCTACTCCATTGTTTTTTGTTTGTTTGTTTGTTTGTTTTTTCCAGTACGCGGGCCTCTCACTGCTGGGGCCTCTCCCGTTGCAGAGCACAGGCTCCGGACGCGCAGGCTCAGCGGCCATGGCTCACGGGCCCAGCTGCTCTGCGGCATGTGGGACCTTCCCGGACTGGGGCACGAACCCGTGTCTGCTGCATCGACAGGCAGACTCTCAACCACTGCGCCACCAGGGAAGCCCTCCATTGGTTTTTATCAACATAAAAGGAAAGAGTAAGCACTTAATATACATTAGCTGTATTTTCCATGTATTCATTTATTGAATAAATGTTTGTTGAACGCCTCTAGTGTGCCAGGCACTGGTTTAGGTGCTGAGGGTGTAACAGTGACCAAAACAGATGGAAGTCCCTGCCCCCATGAAGCTTGCATTCTAGATGGAGGAGACAGAAAATGAATGAATAAATGCATGATAAAAAGTCACGTAAGAACCAGGAAGAATATAAAGCAGGTAAAGCACCAGAGGGTAACAGGAGCCAGGGAAATAATGTGAGTGAAGAAACAGGTCAGGGAAGGCCTCTCTAAGGAGGTGCCACTTGAATACAGACAGATGTTTGGGGGAGAAGGAGACACACATGCAAACATCTGGGAGGACAGCATTCCTCTAAGCTCCCTCTGAGAGCAGAGAAGAGCCCTGATGCAGGAATGTGGCATCCGTGTTTAAAGAACAGCAAAGAGGCTGGAGTGGCTGGAGCACAAGGAAAGACAAGAGAGATGCCCAGAGGCTGTTCAGTCACGTAGGGCCTGGTGGGAATGGGATGAGGACCAAGTGACATTGTCTGATGGGAATTTTATAGAGGGTGTTTTTGGATTAAAATAACATCTAAATCAGTGAATTTCAGTAAGCAGAGTGCCCTCCATAATATGGATGGCCTCATCCAATCAGCTGAAGGCCTGAACAGAACAAAACGACCAGCCTCCCCCAACAAGAGGGAATTCTCCAGGAGGCTGTCTTCAGACTTCATCTGTACTACTGGCCCACTTAGGTCACCAGAGTGCCAGCCCACACTGCAGGTGTTGGACTTGCCAGCTTCCTTAATCCTGTCAGCTAATCCCTTATAGCAAATCTCCTTCTACATATAGACACATCTTATTGGTTCTGTCTCTCTGGACAACCCTGACGAATACACACAGGAAGAACTAAAAGTTCTGAGCAGAGGAATAACATACTTTAATTCACTTTTTAGAAGAATCAGTCTAGCTCCTCTGTGGAAGGTACACTGTAGGAGGCCCACATGGAGGAAAGGATGCCAGGTCAAAGGCATCTCAGCAATCACAGTAAGAAATGACAGCGGCTCTCACCAGAGTGGCAGAGGCAGATGTGGTAGAAAGTGGTCAAATTGGGGATATATTTGGAAGGTAGTGCTGACAGGATTTGTTGATGGATTAATTCTTATAATCATTGTAGAAATAAACTATGACAGAATGTGGTTAAGAGCCATAGTTAAGGGATACATAAGGTCATGTGGGATCAAAGATTAAGGAGAAACCTGTTCCTCCAGGAAGGTGAAGAGTTTCCGGTCAGAAGAGCATTGGCTTCTAGGTTGAGCTTTGAAGAACAAGCCTTGTGAACAAGGCAGGGTAAAGGGACATCGCGGGCTGACAGAGACACATAAAGAAGTAGGTGGGCAAGAACACACAAGGTGCATCCAGGGAAGGTCCAAGGAGCCTAGCGAGGCCTGAGCAGAGGACATGAGAGAGAAATGCCTGGAAAGGAGGAAAAGGAGACTGGGAAGGTAGGCAGGGGTGTCAGCGGGAACTTTATCCTATTTTAATCAGATGATCATGCATGAGACGATGCACTGAAGAGGCTCGTAATGGGGCCTCCCAGGCCAATGCAAGAACCTTAAACAGCATCTCCAGCCAGCCCCAGATGAAAGTGGCCAGTGACCCTCAACAGCTCACACTCTCTAGGTCCTGAAAGCAAGACCAGCACTTCCAGAATCAAATCCCGTGGATACAGACTTATATGCATCATCTAATGCCAAAGCAAAAGTTATTTCACTCTAAGATGCGAAAAGCAGTAGGGTTATTCATTCCTGCAGCTCAAGTTTGCCCTCACCACCTGCTAAACACATTTTTTACAATCTGGCAGTGATCTCTATTAAGCATCTCTGACCACAGAGAAGTGATATTGATTTATTTCACTTTTATGGCTAGAGGTATTTATCCCTATTTGCACCCTTTCTTCTTTATCCTGATGTTTAAAATATCTACGGTGGTGGTAGATCCTGGGTCTGATGATTCATGGTTTGGGGACATTCGGGGGAAGGGACACCACGGGGTGAGTGGATGTTCAACATGACTTCTTCTTGAAGATAGACCGAGCATGTCGTCTTTCCTGACTCAGCTAGACAGAGTTGAAAAGTACTCAAAACTCAGTGTGCAAAGAAGGGTCCAGGTTTCCAAACAGTCGTCTCATTGCTTTAGACCCGACTGTGTGCCAATTGCTGTGCTCAGAGCTGAAGATCCGGAGGGGACAGGGTCTTTGCCCAGAAAGAGTTTACAGGGGGGAGTCAGACGTGCCAATAAAACAAACCATTACAACAGGAGATGGGCATCGCTTCAATGGGTGTGTGAACACTATTAAGGTCAGGGGGAGCACCAAGAGCGCTCAGAGATAGGGGCTTCCCTGGTGGCACAGTGGTTGAGAGTCCGCCTGATACAAATCAATTTTCACGGCAAAGTAAAGGAGCTGTTACAGTGGAGGATTACTGGACTGAATGTCAATATTATGACATAGTATGAGTGTGTTTCCTGTTTGGTAATTGCAACATTGTTGCTTTTGTTGTGGTCATCCACTTACAATGCTTGGTGTCAGTTTATCTCTTGTAAAAATAAAATACAATGTGTGTAAAAAAAAAAAAAAAAAAAAGAGTGCTCAGAGAATCCCAGGGAGGTCAAGGATGGGCTCACCAGGAAGTGACTTGCAGCTGAGATGTAAGGGATGCAGCCACGAGACAGACAGAAGGGTGTTGTGTGCAGGACAACAGCAGCAAAGAACCCTTCTAATACAGTCTAACGAGAAAATTTCACCAGTCTCTCTGCTCAGTAAAATTTACCAAGGACTAAAGTTCAGCAGCTCATTTCACACTGGCTACTCTGAAAAGACATTAGGACATCGGTTTTGTAAAGAAATACATGGCGAGCACTTTGTATTTCCAGTTTTAATCAAAGTGCCTCCATAATTGTCTTTAATTCTGCAAGTATTGGGTTTATGGCCATCCCTCCTTCCATGATGCTTTCACTGGGACCAGAAGTGAGCTCAATGGCACCAGCAGAGTGGGGAAGGTCTAGAGGAGCCATTGGCTACTCCATTGGTGGACAAAGCCATAGGCAGGAGAGAAGGTAAAAGAGATAGGGTGAAAAGAAGCAGAACAGGGGAAAGATAAATAGGAAGGAAGATGGTCCAAGAGAAAAGAGAATCAAGCTTCACTAGCATGCTGGGGAAATCAAGCTTCACTAGCAAGCTTCACTAGCATGCTGGCATGTTGGCATGCCGCCAACAATTGCCTCACAAGTTACTACCCTGCCCCGGGACCTAAATCTACTCTTATGTGGCTCATTAACAGCATCTCGAGACAGACCTCATTATATCATCCTCAGAGGTCCTCTAGGTTGAGACAAGGGAAGGGAGTTGACCTGAGGGAGACACCTGCTGCTGCCCCAAGGCTGTTCAATCCAGAGGCATGAGGCCTCCAGCTTGAGAGCTTCTCAAAGGCCTAAAGAAATGTCTTGAACCTAAAAAACAAAAGGAAGTGGTTGCAAATACAAAAAGTGTAACACTAAAATTACTGTTTAACTGAATGTCTACAAGATGTAATATTATGTCAACTTCATTAATTGCTCAATTTAGTATTCATCAAAAAAGTCATTATATTAGAAAATCATTTAAGATTTTCTCATCCCATGAGAATTCTTGAATATGGATATAATTTCCAAAAATCATCCATCATAAATGATTTTAAAATCAAAACTAGAAAATAATTTAAAATTTTTACAGCCAAAAAAAAAAAAAGATAAATTCACCAGGGAGTATGGAGGCATTCCGTATCATATCATATGCTTGGAATGTTTGATAAGATCTAGGTGAAGGGCTCAAATGTAAGAGGGCCGAGGGCCTACAAATTCTTAGAAGAACCCTGGTTATCTTCCAGGAACTTTTTTTTTTTTTAAGTTTTGAATTTTATTTATTTTTTTATACAGCAGGTTCTTATTAGTTTCCAGGAACTTTCTTGATCATTTTCTGGGGCTTATTGACCAACATCTTTTCCCAAGACAACAAAAGTTGCCTTAAACCACCTTTGAGAGATTTAAAATATTTTCCGGTAATAAACAGTGCTCACTTGGAGCTATGTTTGATCGCATTGTCAGTGCAAGCTCAGATTCTTGGAATGTTCTCTGGAATTCCCAAGAAGTACAGAATGCCTTTCCAAGATGTCACTTTTCCTGAGGGTGGGATTTACTTGACTGGTAACTTGATGAATGCCTATCCCAGAGCTCAGCACATAGTGTGCTTCATAAATATTCAACAGACAAAAGCTACTTCTATGATTCCACAATACGCGACAGATCCCTAACTCTAAAGCAGCCTGTCTCACACAGCATTGCATTTTCTTTTGCAACACTGTCTCCTCCAATTAATTGTGAGCTCCAAGAGGATAGGAAGCATATTTCATTTACCATTGCATATCTAGTACCTAACACAGTGCACACTAGGTGTTCAAGAAGTATTTACTGAGTGAATGAGAGAATTAAAAAAATAGGCAATAAATCTAAAAGATTTTCTCCTAATGGGTCAGCTCATGCTAATTCCAGCTCTAATAATAATTTTAGCTGCCAGTTTTTGAATAGTCACCGTGTACCATTGCATGCTAACTGCTTTTCAGTATTGTCTCATTTAACCCTCACACGTCTTTGAAGAAGGTAGTTGTAAGATAACGAAACAGATTCAGAGAGATTAAGTAAGGGCCCAAGGTCATACATACGTCTAAGAAGTGAGGATGGCATTTGAATGGGTAATACCAACCTACTCCCTAAAAACAAGCGTTGCTCTACTCTATTCTGTACTGTTGCCTTGCTCTTTGTGGGAGACTTGAGATCACATGGATAAAAAGTGGGGCAGAATTCCCGCCCAGGACTAACCTACACTAAACAGCTCCCCAAACCAACCATATCCTGGACTTCCCAGGCTTGGATTCCGACCACACACTTCCTGCTAACGGGGCGTGAGCACAGGAGGGGGTGAAAAGCAAGGCAGGAACAAGAGTAAGTGCCGGGACCCTGACACCGTCCTGGGGCCACATGCTGTAAAGGGGACAACACTGGCAGAGGATGCTGGCACACTGAGCTCTACCACCAAGCGGCCATCCGACCTCAGTCAAGTCTTCTCACTCCCCCGGATCATTCCCATGGCCTCTCGCAGTACCAATATCCTCACTGCCATCTAAATGCCCAATCTCACCTCCCCTCTTTTGCATCCCAGGGGAGGTGCCTTTTCTCATCCTGGCCATCACTTCGTGTCTTGTAGCAGAGGATGAATTACCTCGGGAATTGCAGCCTTAAACAGTGTAACTGCCAAAACGGCTGTTATTCTTCCAGCCCTCTGAAAGCCCAGCTAACCGCCTGCCTCAGTTAATAGCAAGCAGGTTAGGTTCCTTCATAGGTTAATTATACATTGTGTGGAGAGCATTTCCTTTCATCAGTTCTAAATTTGCTCCCTTTTAATTTTGTCGAGTGTTGCTTCCTTCTCTGAACAGGGGAAAGGGCAAGGGGGAGGCTGCAATTGGCTAACTGCTTCCCATTATTATACTCGCCACCTCTGAGCAGGCTCACCCCTTTCCCCTGCCCCTTTCAGAACGAAATATTTCATCTTTCTCCGTGAGGAAGTTGCCCCTCCCCCATACACATCTGCTCTGCCCTTCCGGGGTCCTTTTCTATTTCTGCTGTGTCCTACCCGAGATTAGGTGAGTCGCAAAGTGAATGAGGCAGTCAAGGTGACGACAGAGCACGGATTTACCAGACGGAATAACAATTCTTCCCCAATTGTGCTCCAGTTCTTTCTTATTCCTTTAGAAAAGAAATCCAAAAGCACAGCCAAGATAACTAGTGGAGCCTTCTTACCCAAAAAGATGCTATAGCAATTTCACTCAAACAGAGCAGTTTGGTTTTTTTTTTTCCCCCTCCAGTGACACCCAGGACCTTAGCTCCTTTGTTCTTTGTCAATACATAATGTCATCTTTCAAGAAAGAGGGAAGATGAAACAGATGAAACAACACTCTACTCTCTGTGAACCTGGCACAGAATTCCTGTGTCTTGATCTGGACGTGGCATTCAAGGCCATCTGATAGGACCCCTCCATCAGGGCTAGCAAGGCCAAAAGGTTAGGGGGTTGTCTCAAGTCTCACATTCTCCATTTAACAACTTATTTATTGAGTACTTACTGTAACCAGACACTGCGATAGGCACTGAAAATACAGGGATGAATAAAACAGATCTAACCATAATAGCTAACAGTTCTGAGAACTTGCCAGGCATTCTATTAATCACTTCGTATGTCATCTCATGTCAACCTCTCAACTTCACGAAAAGAACACTCTTGTTATCACGTTTATTTTTCATGTCAGGAGACTGAGGCTTGGAAAGGTCACAAGCTTTGTCCTATAGGCGCCGCAGCCTGTAGGTTGCGGAGCTGGAGCCAAACCCAGAAGGTGTGATGCCAGATTGAAGCTTCACTCACTCCCCCTCCTGGCTCTGCCTGCACGGGGCTCAGCCTGGTGATCTGGAAGCCCACTGAAGCCTTCCACTGAAGCCAAGCTGGGGAGCTGTCCTCTTGCTATGGGCTATCAATTACTACTTCCAGCTCTATGACTCACCATGTCCCAATCCATCAATGGCTTTCTGGCTGAGCCTGAGACCCATGTGAACATCGGAGCCCTGGGTTATACCCATGCAGAGGTTTTCAAGCTTCATAAGTGATGCCAATAGATCTGAAATTCGAGACTGTGGGTTCAAAAACACCACCTAACCCAACTCACACTGCCATTCCCAAATCAGATGCCAGAACCCAGAGCAGAGGACTGTCTGGGACATTCCTGAAAGAGGGGGCTCACCAGCCCTACTCCTGGAAGGAGCTTCCACTGGACTTCTTGAGGCACCTGAGGGAGGAGCCATGTTGATATGTGCACATGCGGGTGCCAGAGGATGATGAGAGGAGCTCCCATCCACTGAGCACTCACTTCAAACCAGGCATTGTGCCAAGCACTTCACACACATGACTTCAGTTAAGACCCAGGACTACCCTCTGCAATAGATACTATTACTTTCTTTAGCAGAGAAGGAGACACAGCAAGGTTGATTAACTTGCCCAAGGTTACCTGATTGTACAATCAGGTAGGATTCAAACCTGGGCCACCTGATTGCAACACAGCTAAACAGGGAACAGCTAAATGATGCCTAAAGATAAACTCAGATACCGTGGAGGTCAGTGGCCCATCGGCCCAGGCTCCTGGCTCTCATACATAGAACCAGCATATGGATTTTTCTCTCCCTGAACCCAAGCCAGTCATGTGACCAGAATCTGGGAGCAGGAAGAGAAGCCTCTGCCCTTCCCCAGTAGAGCTGCTGCCCCGGCTGTTTATTACTCACTCCTCCTGATCTAATGGGAGTTGAAATTTCCATTAATTAAGAATATAAATAAATAAATGGGTAGGAAAGAAAGCGAGATGGTGGCGTGGTGCCCAGAAGGCTCTGCGGAAAGCAGCCAGTCCACGCTTCATTAGCGTCTTTGCTCCCTCTCCAAACCCGCTAATGCAGCCTTTCTTCTGATACACGCACTCAGGGAACTCCAGTTTGGAGGGGACGGTTTGGTTGCAAACCTTCCATGCTTCTGAGCGGCCATTCATGGCCTTTAAAGGGCCAGCTTGCCCCCAACCCAGGGTACGTCCTCAGCTCAGTCACCCTCCTTCCCACAGTGCCTTCAGAAAAGAAAGATTATTTCTGCAGGGCCCCTGCTGGGAGCCCTCATGCTGTCACAATGTAATGTTGTGTGACGGTGACTCAGCTGGTCATGAACGTTTTCTTGGTCATATTCTCCCCTCAGCTATGTCTTTATGTTCCTCGGGTCAAATCTCTCCCCTCCAGCTTAGGTTGAAACAGCATTGCTAGAAGTGAGCATTGTGCCAGCAGGCTGCTGTTGCAGACCAGAAGCAAGAGGTGGAAGGGAGAAATGGAGAGGGAAGGGCGCTGGTGGGAAGTCCATTCCACTTGCAAGCACTCGTGGCTTACCTACCACACTGGGCTTTGCGTCGGAGACAAAAGTGGTGAGAGCAGGTCCTCAGCCCTCTGTGTGCAGCCATTTTGGGGAGAAGACATAACACAAGAGCAGGCAGCGTTTAATAAGGATAAAACTGCATATGGCAGACTTTGTACAGCAGAGTTCACGAGAGAGAGACAATTGGGGTAGAAAAGGTAGATAGAGGGTCCAGAATGTCTACATGGCAGGGGTGTGGAGGGAGGAACTAGCTGTGTGGCTTGTTTCAAGGCTGCATTGCCCGACAAGCACACTGCTTTCCTTTGCTGCAGCTTAGACAGAGTTTTAATGCGGTGAGGATGGCACCTCCCCGCAAGCTGTCTTTGGTGCTGCTACTCTCTTTGAGGGTTATACAGCCCTGAAAGTTGAGGCTTGTGCTGGGCCAAGGAAGGGTGTAAGACATTCCTTTCTGCTTCCTCATGAATAGGATTAGCAGCTAAAATGGGTGAGTGAAGCTGGAATCAATAGAGAATTTTTTAGAAGCAGAGGCAGAGAACTCAGCCACATGCAAGAGTGAAACTGAACCACTATCTTATACCATACACAAAAATCAACTCAAGTTGAAAAGGCAACCTACTGAATGGGAGAAAATATTTGCAAATAATATCTGATAAGGGCTTAATATCCAAAATATATAAAGAACTCATATCCAAAATATATAAAGAGCTCATATATAACTCAACAGGAAAGGAATCTGATTTTTTAAAAGGGCAGAGGATCTGAACAGATGTTTTTCCAAAAAAGACTTATAGATGGCCAACAAGTACACGAAAAGGTGCTCAACATCAGTAATCATCAGGGACATGCAAATCAAAACCACAATGAGAGGTCACTTCACACCTCTTAGAAGCACTATTATCAAAAAGACAAGAGGTAACAAGTGTTGGTGAGAATGAGGAGAATAGGGAATTCTTGTGCACTGTTGCTGGGAGTGTACATTGGTGCAACCAGTACAGAAAACAGTATAGAGGTTTCTCAAAAAACTAGAAATAGAACTATCATATAATCCAGCAATTCCACTTCTGGGTATTTACCCAAAGAAAATGAAAACACTAACTCAAAAAGTTATCTACACCCCCAGGATCACTGCAGCATTGTTTACAAAAGCCAAGATATGGAAACAATCTAAGTGTCCACCAGTGAATGAATGGATAACTAAAATGTGGTATATATGTGCACAATGGAATATTATTCAGCTGTAAAAAAGAATGAAATATTGCCATTTGCAACAGCATGGATGGACCTCAAGTGCATTATGCTAATGAAATATAAAGTCAGACAGAGAAAGACAATGTATGGTCTCACTTGTGTGAAATCTAAACAAAAACAAGAAAACAAAAAAAACAAGCTCACAGATACAAAGAACAAATTGGTGGTTGCCAGAGGTGGGAGTGGGGGGAAGAGAAATGGCTGAAGGGAAGCAAAGGTACAAACTTTTACAAACAGTTATAAAATAAATAAATCATAGGGATGTAATATACAGCATGGTGACTATAGTTAGTAATACTGTATTACATATTTGAAAGTTGCCAAGAGTAAATCTTAAAAGTTCTCATAAGAAAAAGAAATTGTAACTATGTATGGTGACAGATGTTACTAGACTGAGTGTGGTGACCATTTCACAATATATACAAATGTTGAATCATTATGTTGTACACCTGAAACTAATATAATGTTCTATGCCAATTACACCTCAGTTCTTTTAAAAGAGACTTTGATTTAGGAAAGTTGTCAAAACATCCCAAGGTTTTGCATCTTTGGCTTCTGAGATCACCATTAACGATAATAGGCCTTTCTTTCTTTCATAGAAGATTTCTTTGTAGAGGCAGACGCCCTGATGGCTTTTAATAGTTTGACTTGTGCCTACTTAGAGGGAGGGTCAAAGCAGTCTGAACTTCTTTTCTAAATTTATTTTCCCAAGTCCCCTAGCAGTTTATGCTGTGGACTTACCTCTAGGCTTTGAGAGTTCCTGAACAGCTGTCATCCATTGTGGATTCCCAATATAACTATCCTGAACTTTTACAGGTCCCCAGAACCTAACCAGGAGGAATATTTTTTTAAAAAAATAAAGTTCGGATCAGAGAGCTGCACACAGCAAGTGGAGCTCAAATCCGAGAGTGACTTGCCCAGGGCCCTTGGTACGGACGAGAAGAACAGTAATTCAAAGGGCTCAGGGGTGCCTCACCAGTGCGTTTGTTGTCAGGCTGCTAGCAGTCAGCTTCGGAGCACACTCCTCATCGACAGAAACTGTTAAAAAAAAAAAAAGATTTTAAAAAACAACTTAGGGGGGCTTCCCTGGTGGCACAGTGGTTGAGAGTCCGCCTGCCGATGCAGGGGACGCGGGTTCGTGCCCCGGTCCAAGAAGATCCCACGTGCCGCGGAGCGGCTGGGCCCGTGAGCCATGGCCGCTGAGCCTGCGCGTCCAGAGCCTGTGCTCCACAACGGGAGAGGCCACAACAGTGAGAGGCCCACATACCACACACATACACACACACAAAAACTTAGGTGATACACACAAACTTTATTTAATACCTCCTGTAGTAGATGGTCTTCCTTCAGAGAACTGCAAGATGGCACAGAAAGAAAGAAGCTTTTATAGGATAAAGAACAAAGAACAAGGAAGAAAGAAACAAAGTATGGTTGGCTGGGGTCATGTAGTCAACCTTGTGTGGAGAAGGCCCAGAGTGGGCTTAGCTTTGGGGGATAGGCTGATGACCGTTTCGGCTCAGAAGGAGTATTTCCAGGGGCAAGAAAGTGATCGTTATGCTAGCCCAGGCTGCAGCAGTACCATAATGGGCCTAGACATTTATTTCAACAGACCCCAGCCCTACTTTTAGCCCTGCCTCCCACCCTTAACTAACTTCCCTATTTCTTTGCCAAAAAAGTGAGGATAAGGCAGTAGGCTGGCGCCCCCGTGGATTTGTCTCTTGCTTCAACAGCGTTTGGACAGAACAGACAGGGACTCCCCTTCTTCCAGCCTCTGACCACCTCGTAACCTCCTTTCCAGTCACAGCCTCCAGGACCACATTCTCAGCTGTCCTCGGCCTCCAGGGCCAGCCAGCACTGGGTTTTGTGGTCAGCTTCTTTTCGTCCACCAACCATGAGCCCCCAGGCCACCGTCAGCCGCCAGGGCAACCTGCACCTGAGGGCCTGCTGTACATACACATACCTCTCTCTGGGCTTCTATTCTAACGGCGACAGTGGTGCTCCAGGGGGCTTGGGCCACGTCTTTTGCGAGTTGGCAGAAGGGAGAAGCTTGAGGGTGCCTAGCGTCTCTTGAAGATGCAAAACCAGTGCAGAGGCTGCTCCCTCTACTGGGACATGCCAAAGCCATCCCAAGATGAGTGGGGAAAAGCCCTGGACACCAGGGAAGCCACGGTGGCCCTGGAGAAGAACCTGAACCAGGCTGTTTGGGGTCTGCGTGCCCTGAGTTCTGCCTGCACATGCCCCCAGCTTTTTGACTTCTTAGAGAACTGTAACAGAGCAGGACCCACCGAGGCCTTCCCAGGACAGACCCCTGGCCCACATCCGCTGCTGTGACTCCTCTCTGAAGTACCTGGATAATAGTATCCCATGCACATTTCCAGAGTATTTCAGATGCTAAAAACCACCACCAAATGGGGGAAATTTACTAATGAGTATCATGAGCACTGTAGCCCCCAGACCTTCTGGCACCTAAGGGTTGATAATGTTAACCCCTGTGACTCCGCCCTGTTACCTCACCATCAGCCAATCAGAGAATTGTGCACGAGCTGATCACACACCTTGCGACCACCCCCACTCCCCCTCACCTGGCCTTTAAAAATGCTTTGCTGAAATCCTTCAGGGAATTCGAGGTTTTGGGGGGCATAAGCACCCTTCTCCTTGCATGGCCCTGCAATAAACCTTTCTCTGCTCCAAACTCCAACATTTCAGTTTCTTTGGCCTCACTGTAGGTCGGGCACACGAACTTGCGTTCAGTAACAAACCACTTTCCTAGATGAGGAGGTAAAACTCATCAAGAAGATGGAGAACACCTGACTGCCCTCCGCGGGCTGGTGGCCCCCAGGCTGGGCTGAGCGAGTATGTCTTCCAAGGCTCACCCTCAAGCACAACTAGAGCCTCTGGAGGCCAGTGGCCTTTGGGGGACCTCTCTGCATCCCCATGGTGTCAGGGTTTCCACCTGAGGTTTTCTCTACTGCCGCCAGGCAGCTTTTTAAACACCCTGGAGCCCTCTCCCAAGCTGTGGAACAAATGGAAACAATAAAGGTTTTTGCAGCAAAAAAAAAGAAAGAAAGAATAAGATTCCCTGCAGTCTGTCTGCTTCACAGGTTAGCCTCATCAAAAGAGCTCCAGAGTATGGTTATTATAAATATTGTTCTATTTTGGTTTCTTTGAGGTTAGGCTTAAATCAGAGTCATTCACTTAGTAGTTTGGTGGGTGTTGGTGGGAACTGAGACATGGATACATTTGAGGACATTAGAAAAAGCTCATCCAGCATTGCTAGCTTCCTTCCAAATTAAAGTGAAAATCAGGTTCTGTTTCACTCCTTTTGCCTCTCAGTCCCCGTCTAGTCTCCTCAGAGTTTCCAGAGAATAAGCCCACCCAGCTTGACTGTTTAAATGAGAAACGAGCTGCTATTCTTACCCAGGGAGATTCGCTTGTGCTGCTTCCCTGAGAGCACATCTTCTCTAATGCTGTGGTTCTCAGCACAGCTACATATTAGAATCACCTGAGGGTGCTCTTTAAAAATACCAACACCTGGGTCCCGCCTCCAGCGATTCGGACGGAATTGCTCTGGAGAGTGGTTCTAATATTCAGCGAGGTTGAGGACAACTGCTCTAATGTGTGAAATAAGTTCATCACCCATGTCCCTACCCTCAAAAAACAACAGATTGCTTCTCCCCCACTCTGCTGGCATGAGAGTCCAGGTCTATTCATGATTTGCTTAGCTTTGGATGGATGGGTTTTGTTTATTAGGTTTGGGGGTGGTTTTTAATGAACTAGAGAATTAAGATCTTTATCATTCAGCAAGATGTCAGGATATTACTTGAACCAACTCATCCCTCCTTTGACAAAAATATTTTTAAAATATTAACTGAAATCTAAGATTCTGTGAGAGTCCCAGCTCAATGTAACACTATGACAGGTCTTAGGGTCATTTTGTCCAGTATTTCACAATAATAGACTGCATCAGAATCATCTGTGCCCTGCTCAATGCCCCATGATAAAAATCCAGATTACCAGGTCCCATCTTCAGAAAGTCTGACTCAGTAATTCTGAAGTAGGGACCAGAAATCTGGGGCTTAAACAAGATACCCAGAATACTCTTCTGCACAGCCAATTTGGGGAACCACTTATTTTGACAATTTCTCTCTTGTATGAATAGATGTGAATGCCTTAATTTCTACAGTAATGTTCTTCAATCATTCTCTTTTCAAATGGTGCCCAAACTTTGAACCGTATAGATGCCACTTTCCCTAGCATCCCTACTAAAAGTGTTATAGCATGTCCTTTTTACAGTTAGAGAGAAGTTAGGTTGAAGATTCTGTGCGAAAGTTTAGGACTAGGGTTAGAGCTGAATTAGGATCACACAACTTCCTTTAGAAATAACAACAGACAGGTGTACGGCAGTAAGAAGACACTTGAATCAGGAGGAAAGTAGAAAGGGAAAAAAGATTTGAATAAGAATTTGACACTCTCCCTATTCATTGGCCATGAAAGGGTCCCCTTATGGGATGTAGACAGGAGTGTATCCCTTCTCCCCAACACTGTGCAAACTCTTCAATACGAAGGGAGTGAAAGAGGAGCCTTTGATGCAGGAGATAGATGGACCCCAGGCTGAGCAGCTGCAGTTCGTCCCCCATGGACAGATACTCCAAAATAACAGGAGGGAAGAAAAGCTGAGCCCTACCCAGATAAGAGATAAAAGACCACATATTCCTCATTCTTGAGGTCAAGTAGACTTTCCCGACCATACATGCACAGAGAGGCTCCTTGGACGTCAAAATGGAGTGATGTCAACCTATGCATAGGCCTCTTCACTAGAATCCATCTTGGCTAAGAGATGTGTGCACATACTTGGGAGGACCCTGAGATAGACCAAATATGGACTCAGAACCAGGCAAAGCAAGATGATTGGTCAGAGGAAACCCAGAAGAAATGCCCCATATAAGTGATTTAAACTACCACGAGGATGCAACTCTCTCTCTGAGTCCACACGTACCCCATTTCCTTCTAATAAACACTTTACTTGTTTCACTACTTTCCATCACTAGGTGGAAATTCATTTCTACACAGCTGACGGGCCAGGACCTTGTAACTAGCCACTGGTCCCTGGTGGTCTAGTGGTTAGGATTCAGGGCTCTCATGGTCACAGCCTGACATCAGTCTCTGGCCAGGAACCGAAATCCTGCTTCAAGCCACTACAGGCCGAGGCCACCCAAGATCACCTTGAAAGAGAAAACTAGGGGAATGCTAAGGTAGAAGAGAGTATGGGAAGGGATGGAAAAGAATCCTGTAAGGGACAGTACTGAGAAGCCTTCAAGTAGAGTCTAACACTGGGAGAGAAAAAAGTCAAAGAGAGAGAAAATAGGATAAGCCACATGTCCCAACCCCTAGTACTCTGACTACAAGTCTTCAGAACGTCCACCTCTGAATGCGCAAAACCTGATGCATCCCAGAAAGTCATTTTTCTTCAGAGCAGTATCTATCATACAGATGTGAAACAGGGCTCCATCACCTTTGCCATGGGGCTTTTCTACCAACTCACAATGCTCCTCTATTGCTTCCTGCCTGCAGAAATCTTGAAGGTAGGGAAAAGTGGAAGGGGGCCAGCCTCCAGGTGGAGTTACACAAATGTGGGTTGAGACTGGGATCCAAGGACCCAGTGTTTTGGGCATTTATCACCGAATCCCTTTGATTTTTCTCTTTGTAAAAAAAAAAAAAAAAATCACTGAGCACCTGTTAGGTATTGTGTGTTTACATACACATCTCATTCCATCCTCAACACAGCCCTAAGAAGCAGGATTACCATTTACATTTTACAGATAAGGAAACTGAACCTTAAAGAAGTGGCATGACTAATCCAAGGAAGCACAGCCAAAATCAAACCCAGATCTCCTTTACCTAGAACAGTGCTCTTTCCATGGTACTTCAGCTGCCTTTGGATTTAAGCTTCAGGTTTTGGTCCAATAGAACTAACAAACTTCCAGTTATAAAATAAATAAGTCCTGGGGATATACTGTACAGCATGGTGACTATAGTTAATAATGCTATACTACATATTTGAAAGTTGCTGTGAGAATAAAAATTCCCACCACAAGAAAAAAAATTGTAACTATGTGTGGTGATGAATGTTAACTAGACATTGTGGTAACAAAAAAAGAACTAATCTGCAAAACTATCTGGTTCTTAGATTTGATAAGGGAAGCAGAGAATACTGGAAGCTCTTTTGAAAAATTGGGAGAAGAAAAAGAGAAAGACCACTGAAGGGAAACCAGTCACTCCTGGGCAAGTATGCAAGGGAGTTTACACCTTGTAACATACTCTCTGCTCCATGCACTTATGGATGAGAGACAAAACATGAAAATAGAAAGTAAAAAAAAGGCAGAAATAAGCTCAACAACAAGATAAATGTTCTGTGAACCAGAAGTAGAATAGAAATCCAAACTGGTGAGTGGAACTAAAGCTGCAGCCTGCTGAATTCTGGGTCTGGATACAAAGAAGTTGGCCAGGAAGTTGGCCATCTAGACAGAGGAATAAAAGAGTGCTCACAGCTTCAGGCCCAGAGTTTGGTGGGGAGACTTCCCTGTCCCACAACCTCCCTAAGGCCAGAGCTTTCAGCACACTACAAATCTAGAGCAGCTGGAAGTCCCAGACACATCCTCTCCATCAGAAATTGAACTAAGTAGCTTATGACATAGTGAATGGATCTGTGCTACCACCAATGTCCCTTCAGAACAAGAGTCCCAGTGATTTTAAACCTGGAGTGGCAAAAGCAAGGTGGGATAGATGACAAAACCACTGGACATGGAAGATGAGCAAAGAGCAAAAGGGGGAAGGGAGAGAGAGAGAGAGAGAGATGAAACCACCAATATTTAGCCAGAAAACTAAAATTTCAAAACACATGAAGAAATCTAATGCTAAGAAAAACAGTTAACAGACTCATGCACTGAACATGAATTCATCCCTGATTAGATTACCTTTATGAAATAGTCGGACAAAGACTTTTAAAAAGCTGTGTTTGGAAAACTCAAAGAAACTAATAAAGCCACAACTTCCATTTAAAAAGAGTAAGTAATTATGAGACTACAGAAACCAAATGGGAATAGAAAGGTCCCAATTAGCTTGATTGTGATAATAATTTCATTTTACAATGTATAGATATATCAAATCACCATGTACACCTTAAATATATATAATTTGTATTATCAATTATACCTCAGTAATCTGGGGAGGGGAATCTTATAAATGAGAGCTATCACTGAATTTAAGTCTCAAATAGTGGGATAAACTCTAGAATGCACTTTCAAAGAATTCATATGTTGAAAATTTTTGTACAGATTCACTCAGAAAATATCACAGAGAAAACAAAAATATAAATTAAAAGGCAGTTAAGAAGCATAGAGAATGGAATGAGAGATTTCCAGTGCTGTTCCAGAAGTTAAAGAACTAAGAGTTTTCCAGAATTCATAATGTAAGAGTCATCAAATCAAGACTGCCCACTGACTACTGAGCAGGAAAAATAAAGATAAATCCATGTCTGACACTAGTAAACCTATGGAACATCAGAGAGAAAAGAGAGGAAAATAATTCAGAGCCCCAGAGAGAAAAGCCAGATTGCCCACAAAGTAATGACATTTCAAATGACAGCACACTGCTCACTAGCAACAAAGAGGATAATTGACAATGGAGTTATGTCTTTAAACGCTGAGAAAAAGTAAATATCAACCTAGAATTATGGACATGCTAAAATGGAGTAGGGACAAAATAAAGGTAATTTTTAGTCACAAAAGGACAAAGAATGTATTATCCATATACGTCCTCACTAACATGCACAAAATCATGTACTTCAGCAAAAAGAAAAGTGAATACAGAGGAAAACATGGAATGCAAGAAATGAAAAATGAGAACAGAAAATAGTTTAAGTCGACAAATTTAATTAACGACTGGTCATAAAAATTGAAAACATTTTTATGTAGAAAAAGATGTAAAGCTAAACTTTAGACCACAATAACAAGATAAGATGCAAGAGTTATACTCAATTGAAAAGGATGGTAGGTCCATACTGTGTTCAAAAAAAAGGATAAAATTACTTAACAATTTGAAATCATTAATAATTATTTATAGTGAGGTGTGTGTTTTTTTAAGGGTAGGGGAAGCTACCAATAAAAGAATAGTACTACAGTCTTTTTACTGAAGTCTTCTAAACCAACAGAGGAAAAATAAGGGGTTGATGATGGGAATATAGAAAATTTATCAATTCACAGAAGGCAAAAAGGCAAAAAATAAAAGAAGGGGAAACAATGATAAAAACAAAATAAAAATGTCAAAATAAGTCCAAATATGATATATCACTGTGTGTATATGCAGATTAAATTCTCAGTAAAACATCAGAGAACATCATATTGGTATTTGTTTTTAATACCACTATTATTGCTGAAAACAGATACACCTAAAGCAAAACATCCAAAAAATTAAAAATAAAGGTACACCACTTAGGAGAGTACTTTCTCAATATCTAATAAAATCCAAGATGTCCAAAATTCTTACTTCCTGGTAATATATCACAGAAGAGTGTTTTTCAAACTTAGTCTGTGACCCATTCCTGGGTCATGGAATCAACTTAGTGAATCACAACCAACACGTTTTTTTTAATTTTAAAAAAGGGGTGGGAAAAGGAATAAATAGAATAGGATAGGAAAGAATGGAGACAGAACAGAATAGAAATCAAAGTAAATATCACAGAGCTTCATGGGTAAAAGGATATATCGTCTCACAAAGCTTTCCTTTGTGGTGTGTGTGAACATGAGTAGGCAAATGTGCATGTACTATGTTGTGATGGAAAATGCATCTCTTCCTTTTTTAATTTTAAGTTGGAAAAACCCTAGCCTAGAGAAATTCTTGCAAGTGTGAGCAAAAAGACATACTATGAAGTTCATTGCAATATTATTTGTAATCAGGAAAAATGGGACATATCTTAAAAGTTCATCAACAGGAGAATGGATAAATTGAGGTAAATACACATACAACAAAGAAAATAAACTAAACCTATGTATGTCAACATGAATAAATCTCAAAAACAAAATATTGCATGAGTAAAAGCAAACTACAGAAAGATATACACAAGATACACACTATATGCTAAAAATTTATACAAAGTTTGAAAGCAAGCAAAACAATAGTATGTTTTGTAGTATAGTCTGAAGTCAGGGAGCCTGATTCCTTCAGCTCCATTTTTCTTTCTCAAGATTGCTTTGGCTATTGGGATCTTTTGTGTTTCCATACAAATTGTGAAATTTTTTGTTCTAGTTCTGTGAAAAATGCCATTGGTAGTTTACACAGCAATGTAAAGCAATTATACTCCAATAAAGATGTTAAAAAAAACCACAATAGTATATACTGTTATAAATACACACATACATTATGTAGAGTAATGGTATAAAAACTTGTAAGGGATGACAAATACCAAAGTCAGAGTATAGTTAACTCTTGGGAGCAGAATAGAGGCAGGTAATCCGGTCAGGGAGGACTTTACAAGAGGCTTCAACTAAATCCATAATGCTTTAACAAAAAAAATGTGGAAGTAAATATAAGGGAAATGTTAAGATTTGATAAGGCTGGAGGGATTTATGGGTGTTAACAATTTGCTCCTTAGGCTTTTCTATATACTTGAAAATATTTATGGCCAAAAATTATAAAGCTTCCAAAATCTTTGATTTTTAGTCCCTGGGCTAATCACAAATTCTGGCATGAGCTTCTATCCTCCCCAAACTTTATATTTGGCTCATCAATATAGCAAATATTGACCCATTATCTTACTAATAAACAAGAAAACATAGTCAACTTTTCCATGGTCACACAAGGCAAAAGAAAATTCCCTACCGCGAGTTGTGGACCTGAAGAATTTATTTTTACCTGCAGCAGAAGCAGAGTTTGAACTCAGCTCTATGTATCAAAAAAGGCCACCGCATTAACCCTAAGTGCGATACAGGTTCCATTGTGCTTCTGATGAGCAGAAGATGGATGTGTGGCTTTACTCCTGCTAATGAACGTTTCAATCTTCTAATAAACACACTAACAAAGAAAAATTGAGATTTAACTCAATTTTATTATCGCAACTGACATGTGGCAAGGTTTTAACTGGGCTGAAAACAGCTTCCAATAATAATGCCCTCCTTAATTGATTCATTAAAGGGGCCCCTACTGAGACAGACGTGCTAGTTCCAAGAAAAGGAACTATTTCCCACTGAGTGGCTATGATCCCTCTGCCATCAACTCCCCAGGCCATTGAAGAGGATGTTAAGAGTGGCCAATGCCTGAAATTGTTCTGTTAGTCCCAAAGTGGCCACAGACCGAAACACGATCCTCACACACTCACCACCCACTTAGTGGGGTAACAAAAGAGAAAGATGGGACCTCAAAATATTCCCTCTTAGTATGAATGAATCTGCAAATAAACAAACACGCAAGGGGATGCATTGAGAGCATGAAATTAAAGCTTTTTACAAGATTGAACAAAAAGTACCACATCCCAGCATGGTTGGGCAGGGAGCGGAGGGGCAGGTGCAGCAGAGGGAAGACTTAAGAGGAGCAAATGAAAATCATTTGTTTGCGGGAAATGGTAGTGTTGAGTATATTATATAATAATAGAGAGTGGTGATTAAAGGTATGGGAAAAAAAAGTATGGGGTCTGCAATCAGGTAGACCTGGAAGTCTGTCCCGCTCTTGTACTTAGCAGCTCTGTCGCCTTGGGCAGGTGAACCCACCTAAATCCCAGTTTCCTTAGCTATAACATAGGAATGATAAATTAATCATCTACCACAGCAGCCAGGATATGTCAGATCATATTCTTTTGTTCAAAACCCTCTGATGGCTCCTCATTACATTCCTACACTACCTGCGCCCTCCGTCGCCTCTCTGGTGGCATCTCCTGCTCCCCTCCCCCAATTCACTCCACACTGCGCCACCCCCTCCCCCTGCCGCTCCTCAGAAGTACCCAGCGTGCTCTCAGCCCTGGCTTTTCCTGGCTCCCTTTCCTCCAGTTCTCTGCACCACTCACTCCTTCACCTCTGTCACGTCTTTGATCCAACATCACCTCCTCCATGACACCCTATTTAAAATTGCAAACTGTCCCTCTGCGCACTCTAAATAATCTCTTTCCCGCTCTTTTTCTTTTTGCATAGAGCTCATCACCTTCTAGCATACCGTATAACTCAGTTATTTCATCTATTGTTTATTCTTCCCTACTGTTTTGCTTACTGATCTATCCCAAATGCCTAGAACAATGAAGAGCAGATAGCAGGTGCTTAATTGTTGTTACAAGAAACCCTCATAAGATTGTCCTGATGACTAAATTAGAGAGTGCCTGCCAAGCCCTTAGCTCAATGTAGGCATACAGACGCATTCAGTAAATATTATCTATTGTTATCAGCGTGGTTACTATTATTGTGATTATTATTATTTTCCATCCAACATGAGGATATTATTAAATCATCAAGTTATGGTTCTTCCGGCCATTTGTTCCTGGAGATGAAAGACCTAGATTTAATTAACTAGAGTTATCTGACACTACATGACACCTTGTTATGTATAGACACCACTGCCAATGATTCAAGGTGCCGGGTCACCTGCAGATCCCACCCCCACCCCATCTACTCACACAGGGCTGTGGTCAGCTACTAAGTCAAGAATGTATATCAAAGTACATCTAGGAACTGCTGCTCTCTCTTGTCCCTTTAGGACTGCACTGCCTATAAATACCAACTTGACAGCAAGCGGCTAGAAAGAGTTTTATTTTACATTTAACAGAAGATAAGGAAAGGGGCAGAGAGAGGGATTGTCTGACTTGCCTGCTGAAGTCTGCAGAATTTAAGCTTCCACTACATTCTCTGAGACATTTGTGTTTCTGTCCATGAAAAGAAGAAAACAGCCACCATCTGCCCAGCCCATAACCTCTCAGACACTAAAGAGATGCCTTCTTCTTTGTCAAACACTCAGGAGCTCCCGTGATAAAGCACTGTCCTAGGTAAATAATGAATGGAACAAACCCATTAGCTCCAAGTTCAACTGCATCTTCTGTTTCCTGAACATGAAGGAAGACAGGAGAAGCCAAAGCAATGAGCCGTTCAGCACTCAGAGCCAAAGCTCGCTCTCCACTTCTCAGCTGGTAAACCATGTGAAGAGCACATGGCAGCCAAGACACCAGGTTTCTGTGTTTTCTTTCCCAATGTGCCCGACTCCCTTTGCATGCTGCAGATGGCACCTGCACAAGGAAACACAGGTTGGTGCATGTGAGAGCACTGACAGCGCCATCAACTTGCCCATCTACAGGACATCAGGAGGCAGGAGAGAGCAGGGGTTCAAAAGCACAAGCACCTGGGCTTCCCTGGTGGCGCAGTGGTTGAGAGTCCGCCTGCCGATGCAGGGGACACGGGCTCGTGCCCCGGTCCGGGAAGATCCCACACGCCACGGAGCGGCTGGGCCCATGATCCGTGGCCGCTGAGCCTGCGCGTCCAGAGCCTGTGCTCCGCAGCGGGAGAGGCCACAACAGTGAGAGGCCCGCGAACCGCAATAAACAAAAACAAACAAACAAACAAACAAAAAAAGCACAAGCACCTGAGTAGGAAAGTGCTGTGTTCAAATCCTCAATCTGTCAATTAGCATTCATTCGTGTGACCTCAGGCCAGTTACTTTGATCTCTCTGAGCCTCGGTTCCCATATCTATAAATAGTGTTGATGATAACTAACTCATCAAACTTGTGGATAATTAAATGAAATCAATTAACATGGAGTCTGGAACATTGTAAGTGCTCAGTAAAACCCATTTTTGGAGGGTGGTGGGTCTGCAAGGAACAAAAAGCTTGAATGCCATTATATTCAATCATCTATTCATTCAACAAACATAAATCGAATACCTATGGGTTTAGTCAACAAATAGTTATTGAATGCCTACTAGTTCCAGGCCCTAGACTAGCTGCTAAAGATACAGCAGTGAGCAAAGCAGACAAGATACCCTGTCCTCACAGAGCTTACGGTCTAGTGAATAATAGTGGACAACATAGAATATGTACTTAGTATGTGCCAGCCAGTGTTCTAAGTGCTTTACCTGTATTAACTTACTTAATGCTTAAACCACCCTAAGAAGTACATTACCGTTATTATCTCCATATGACAGAGGAAGCAAGTGAGGCACAAATCACTTAACTGCCCAAGGTCATAAGGCTACTAAGCATCAAAGCCAGGGACTGAACCCAACTAGACCAACTCCAGAGTCCATTCTCTTAAGCATGGCATATGTTGCCTTCTTGCAACTATGATATACTGAGCACTTTATAGGCAGAAAACACATCTCGTTCATTTTTGTATCCCCAACAAAGCACGTGGCTTGTGAAAATCCTCAATAAATGCTTATTGCAGGAACAAAGGACAGATTTTCTTTGAGGCACAGTCGCTACTGTTTTTGCCAGTCTCATGACATCTCTCCATAAACCCTGAATATATAATGAAGATACACTATTCTTCTTATGCATAGAGAATATTCTTGATCTTCTGTCCATAGGCTATTAAATGTAAGGCTGTTTTTCCTGAAATGGTGATGAATTTTCCTTGAACCACCTATATGCATTTGAGAGGGGTCTGGCAGGGACTGAGCTATAATTAAAAAAATCTAGACTATGTGGTTCCAAGGGGACAAAATACACAACACTTCTGCTATTTTATTTTGGAAACCACTGAAACATCCCAACCACACTCACTATATCTCACTCAAGGCCTGAGTTCTCCCACATAAACCTCTCTAACTCTTCCTATTCTCAGGACCACTGACAGACAACCTAGTTGCAGTGTAAGTGGGGCCACAGTTGACAATGGCAGAGGCAACTACTACACTGAACTACTACACTGAAGAGGCAACTACTACCATATGGAGGCAGAAGAAAGAGGAGCTCCCCTGTGCACTAAGACTGACAGTTTGGAAGAGCTTGATAATCTGCCCTGGCTATGGCTCGCACTTGATTGGTAGAAATTATAATAGTTATTATTATATTAATTGTATGCTATACATTAGATTAGATATGTTTACATTTATATCAATTATGTTATTTACAGACTCACAGAGAACGAACTTATGGTTACGGGGGTGGGGGGAAGGGGAGGGGGAGTGATAGTTAGGGAGTTTGGGATTGACAGGTACACACTGCTATATTTAAAATGGATAACCAACAAGGACCTACTGTATAGCACAGGGAACTCTGCTCAATATTATGTAACTACCTAAATGGGAAGAGAATTTGAAAAAGATAGATATATGTGTATGTAAAACTGAATCACTTTGTTGTACACCTGAAACTAACACAACATTGTTTATCAGCTATACTCCAACATAAAATAAAAAGTTAAAAAAACAAAGAATAAAATTTGTAATGCTCTTAATAAGATTAAATAAAGATTAAAAAGTCAAAAAAAATGGGAAACAAACTAAGTTCCTTTAACAAAGACACCCAAAAAATACAGTGGTTTAAACCAGGTAGTTTTTCCCCTATTGTGTAACAATCTAGAAGTATCATGTACAGTCGAAGCTGCTGTAACAAAGATTTTTTTTTTTTTAATGTGACTTAAACAAGAGCAAAGTTTCTTATTCACATAATGAACTGGGAAAGCAGCCTGCCATCACCAACATGTGGCTTCCACTGGGGGATCAAAGAGGCTCCTCAATTCCCACCATCACGTCCCAGCCAGCAGGAGATGGAAAGGAGCAACAGGAGAGCATGCCCATTTCTTTCAAGGATACAGTCTGGAAGTGCACACCTCACTTGCATCCCACTAGTCAGAACTTGGTTACAGAGCTGTTATGAGGAATAAATTGAAAAACCAGATGCCTTGAGTAAGGCATTTGATAAATGTCCATTTCTTTTTCCTTCTCCTTCTGACACCAGTATCTTGAAAGTGAATCCTAGTGTGATCATTTGAATTATTATTCAGCAAAAAATTCATTCCTTCCCCTTCCCACTGTGGACAGCGTATGCTTCCCTGTTTCACTGATGTTAGGTTTGGCCATGTCATGTGCTTTGTCCATTGGAATGTTAGCAGATATGATGCAAAAAGAAGCTTCAAATGTGTAGTTCAACTGGGCTAGTGCTCCAGTGATAACATCATAAGAAGAGCTTATCCCCAAGTTGCTGCTACCCCTTTTTAGGCTGGGCTGAAATGATGCGAGAGACCTGAGCCCAAAACATAGCCTGGAGCCAACCCCAGTCAATATGCAACCTAAAACAGGATCACTTGCTGAACTCAGCCTAGAACAGTTGAATGAAAGTCATCCAGCAGACCTGTGGATGTGAGCATAAGTGCTTGTTTTTATAAGTAACGCATTTGGGGGTAGTTTATTATACAGCATTATTGTAGCAATAGCTGGGCGACACAGAAATTGTTAGCAGAAGTGGAGTACTGCCATCATGTAAATCTAAAATATGTGACTGTGGTCTGATGATTAGGCAGCAGATGATGAGGAAACTGTTATGGAGAGCTGGAAACATGCCATCCCATGTTATGTAGTGATGAAGCCCTTGGCAAAACTCATCTGTGATAACTTGGAAGATAGAAAATGTGCCTAATGAACTTGAGTAAGAAAGTGTCAGGGCAGAACGTTGATAGTATAATTTGGTTGTTACCAGCTGGGTAAGGTATTGCAAGACAAAGTTGAGTTTATAAAGTAACTGAGCAGCTGGCCAACAAGGCTGTGAGAGAATATGGAAAGCCCAGAAATTCCAGGACTTGCAGGTTTGAAAAGTAAAACTGTTTTTCGCTTTACCATCTTATCAGCCTCAGGACAAAAACTATATTAAGGGTGCAGTTGTCACATCCTTTGTCACTTTTGAAAGGACTGAACTGGTGCCTATCAGTTCTTTTCAGCTGAACAAAGTGCTCCTAGAAAGATAGAAAGCGTGATCCCATGGAGGCTTAACAAACCCAAGGTAGGCAAAATCAGTCTCAAGAGAGAGGCATCTCCCAAAATTTATTATAGATGTAACTAACATGGAGTTGACTGAAATCAAACATAAGAGACTCACAAACCTTTTGAGACATCTATATTGGTAAAATGGCATCAACCTGAGACTGTAACTGTTTGAGATGTCAAAAGTTCTCTGGTCCTCAAATTTCTATAAGCAGAAAGCAGGCTGAAAAAGTTGCTGATCGAGAAAGAAAGGAGTATTCTCTAAAGTTCTCTTCAGAAGTGGACATGCATGGTAGATGATGGACAAAGAAAGACCTCTTGGAAGTTGGAGCCAAAAGACATGGAGAACAATGGACCAGTGAGTCACTTCAAGGGAACAGAACTAGGGCCTAATCCAAGGGTCAGTGAACCATGGCCTACAGGCCAAATCCTGCCTGTTACCTGATTTAGTAAATAAAGTTTTATTGAAACACAACCACACCCACAGATTTAAATATTTTCTATGCTGCTTTTTACTACAACACCAAGTTGAGAAGTTGCAACAGATACCATCTGGCCTGCAAAGCCTAAAATATTTATTAGCTGGTGCTTTAAGTTGTCAACCCCTGGCCTAGTAAAAGAACACTCTACACCTACACAATAAGAAAACCTGGCTACACTTGTACAGCAGGATTTCAGAACTGCTGTGGATCAGTGACTGTGATGTGCCTGCTGCCATTCTTCCCTTTTTCAAATGGGAGTACTTATTGAATTTATTCTGCTTCTGTTAACATTGTATGCTGGGTGGTTGGAAAGCAAATAACTTGTCTCTTTATTTCCTAAGTGCCTCAGTCAATAGGAGCCATATCAGGATTTGGTAAAATTGTAAGATCTTAGATATCAAGCCTGATATAGATAGGATGAGTAATTTAAGAGTGTTGGGATGGGGGTAAGTGTATTTTGCATAGAGGAGAACAATGAATATGAGGCCAGATTGTGATGAATTATATTATTCACTCCCCTTCCTCTCCCATCGTGGGTATTATAACCTTCTTCATTGCATGGGCTTGGCCATGTGACTTGCTTTGGCCAATGGAACATGGCCAGGCATGGTAGGAATAAGGACTTTCAGTGTGCTTATGTGGTTCATTGTAGATCTTGCATTCCACTGATTTGCCATAAGAAGAGCATCTCCTTCCATCTGGTCCTCAGAATAAACATGTCTTGGAACAGATGTGAACCCAAGACACAGGCTTAAGCCAAATACGGCCAATCTGAAGCCTGAAGCAGAGCCTCCCAGGTAAGGCCAGGCTAAATCAGCTAACTGCAGTCAATTTGCAGACCCATAAGTGATAGCATACATACTTGTTGTGAACCACTGAACTTTGAGGTGGTTTGTTATACAGCATTATCGTAGCAATCACTGATTGATACACAGGGCTCCATAAAATGATGAGGCCACTGGAATCTAGTAAGTTGCACTTGAATCTGAAATCAAAAATCTTCAGTTCAAATTCCAGCTCTTCCATTTACTGCTATTTAATTGAAGGAAGTTACCATACCTTTCTGGGTCTCAGGGGCTTTTTAATTATAAAATGAGGGTGATAATAACCTAAATCAAAGGGTCATTATAAGATTAAATAAGATGGTATACTCAAGTGTGTTCTGTAACTTCAGTAAAGTATACAAATACAAGATATTTTTACTACTAACTTCAGTTCACATAAAGCAGCCCTGGTTTTTATTTCAGTGGTGGAGAAGGAGTTGTGCCATTTCTGTCCTCTGACCCTGAAAAGTGGCCAGGCTAAGTCAAAAAAGATAAATATCTGTAAGCTGTTAGCACTGTGATGTTTTAATAATTCTTTCTTGATTATCTTTATCTGATTTTCTGATTTTTCTCTAATGAACATGTATAATTTTATAATAAAAAACCAAATAAATATAAGATTATTCTGTTAAAAATTGACTATGCTACACAAGCTTTATACTTCTGAGCATATTTCCCTTCCCCACCCGCTACGTGAGGAACACACAGTGCCACTGACAGCAGCAATTTAACTACTAGACCAAAAAGAAAGTTCTGTGAGCCCACATTCTTCCCCTGCTGCAGAATGAGGGAAAAAGCAGAACATTCCCCTTTGTGTACCACCCACAAATCACTGAAAAGCCCAACCCAGCAGAGAAGGAACCTCCACCAGAAATAAAAGCCCACATTAGAACTATGCCCACCAAATTGTTTTCCATGGGGGCCGGTGTGACACACAATCAGAGTTGCATCTGGGGCATTGCAACCCCATTATTTTGTGCTCGTGTCAAAAATGTTTTTCTTTCTCCAAAATGCCAAAGGGAAGAGCATGGGTTTCCTAGAAATGGCTCTAACTTGTGTCGCTGCACCTGAGAGAATGGAGTGGTGAGGACACAGACACTGCCCACCAAGTGAGGGGGAAAAGGTCAAATCAATAACACTGACGATATCCATTTGTTCCACAAAGACAGCCAGCACAGGTGTCTGGGGAGGATTATTTGAGGAATAAATCTACCCACACTGATCCTCTTGATCCTCCAGCCAAAGTTAGCAGAACCCACTGGAAATCAGATCATACCTCTCAGCTTGCTTGCTGACAAAGCAGCCAAGCTGGGCAATAACACCATAGAATGGAACTATTGATCAGATTAGCATAGCGCAGAGCGCTGTGGGCATGGGGTGCAGGACACCCCATGGAAAGGGCTTTGATGGAAGGGAGAGAATAGCCCCCCGGGAGAAGTCAGACACCTTCGAGCAGAGTCTTCTGTAACGCAGAGCAATTATGGTGACCACCACAGGGCTAAATTCTGAGGGCCGCTGTCCTGCCGTGGGCACCTACGGGCACAGAACTGAAGAGTGCAGCAAGCAGAAGAGGACGAAGCAACACAGACAGTGGTCCTGCCAGCCAGTCCTCATGATGACCTTTAGGCTAATAAGAGAAGACAGAGCCCTCAGGATAGTCATTCCCCCTACAAACATTTCTTGTCTACCTACCACGTGCTCGCACCATGTTAGATGCTGCTGAGTATGCAAAGACAAATCAGAGACACTTCCTGTTCTTAAAGTTATATGCCCCACCGTGCCTAGCACGTCACAGGGACCCAATAAGTGTTGACTGAGTGTTACCCTATCCTTCAGCTTTATGTGGCCTCTTTTCTCTGCCTTCCAAGGTACTCTTTTATATTACAATGCTCTGAAGTTTAGTTACTGGTGCATATTTTATCCTCCCGAAGACACAATAGGATTGCTGAATATAGGATCCGTATACACTTGTCATAGCATCTTCTCAATAAATATTTATTGAATGAATGACTGTGTAATCCTAACTAGTGTGTTACCACCCGCTACCATCAGCAGAAGAGGGTGGAAGGCCTATGGCTTGCAACTGTAGGAGGAAGCATGCTGGGTTAGGAGTAAGGAGACCTGCCTTCTAGCACAAGCTGCTGTCATCAGCTTGCTGAGTGACTGTAGACAGCTGCCTGAGAGACTCGGCTCAGCTGGAAGAGATGGTAGATAATGATGGTAGATGATCTCTAAGGTACCTTCCAGCCTTAAGAGTCATCTTAATCGTAGATCACAGATGACATTCACTGACCACGTGGCATGTTCCAGGCACTGTATTAAGAACTTTGCCTGCATTATGTCATATGATCCTCAGGATAACCTTTTGAGGTGCTATGATTCTCCCTATTTCATATAAAGAATGGAAGCCTAGGGAGGCTAAGTAAGTGGCAGACTGGGGATTGGAACCCAAATTTGACCGACTTGGAAACCCCCTCACAACCACTAAGCCAATCCGATTCCTCTTCCACAGCCACGCCTCAGGCTGTTGGGTGCCCTTTAGGCCATCACTTCTTTTCCTGAATAGCTTCATTTTCCATCACAGCCAATTTTTTAGAAAATTGCTAGAAATGCCTTTTCAGAGAGAGGCACAGTGGGCAGGCTTTACACATCTCACATGGGTGGGCAGTGAGTTTCCTTATGTTCACTGGTTAAATTGTAAGGAATCCTACAACAGGAAGAGAAACTCAGCAAGGAGTTAAAGCGGGTGCCAGCCTTGGCCCAGGCACAAGGCGGTTTGAGCCACATTTGAGAAACCATCGGAGAAGACAAGAAAAAGAAAAAAGATATTATTTTGTTTAAGGAGATTTGCAGAACTCTTAAGACTTTGACCGATTCATCTGCAGAAACAGAGACATAAATGTAGAGAACAAATGTATGGACACCAAGGGGGGGAAAGCGGTGGGGGTGGGTGGAGGTGATGGGATGAATTGGGAGATTGGGATTGACATATATACACCAATATGTATAAAATGGATAACTAATAAGAACCTGCTGTATAAAAAAATAAATAAAATAAAATTCAAAAATTCGAAAATAATAATAATCAAGGGCTTGTAGCTCCCTGGCATCCTGAGATCTCCTGGGTCCAGTCGAAGCCCTACTGGGCCCTGTCTTCAGGTTCTGGAAGCTACTACAAGAAAGTCCCTGCATCAGATTTACCAGCTTCTGCTTCTCCAAGGCAGCCCCTGTTCTACTGAGTGGAGACGCAGGGGTGAACACAGGGAAATGCTGGATCGGGAGAGGACTCCTCCCCCTCCCCCCACGTCAGGCCCCTTTGGTTCAGCCCCAGTGCCCTCTGCCCCTGTCTCCTCCTGGTTCTGCTTCAGAGGCTTTATTGGTCCCTTCCAGGAAGCCCTCTCTTCACCTCTGAACTAGAACCGTATCCCTATGGCTGAGAGAATTCCAGCCCTCTTGGGTGGTGAAGTTAACCTCTTGGGGTTTTAAGACGGGGACCAAGACTCACAGCAGAAAGTCAACTAGCTCAAAAAAATGTTTGGAGACAGAGGGTTCTGCCCCCGCTGTGAACAATGAAGTGGTCCCCTGAGCTCACCTCTGCTTTGAATTGTATGGCATATAAAATTATTTTGAAATTCTTTCCAAACATGGAGAGAATATTGAGCAATATATCTGCTGATCATAGGTAATAAATGTATTATTTTGCCAAAAAAAAAAAAAAAAGACTTTGACTGAATTCCAGATCCATCTGTGGGATGGTTCTCTTCATTCTTCCCCATATTTAAAGCATGGAGAAGGAAGAGGTTGACTCTCCAACAAACAACAGGGCTACAGGCTCCAACCAGTTTCAGGAGAACATGGTACCTAACACATGGGCCTCCAAATACCCAAAGCGAGCAGTGATCAATGGCACCAGAGAATAAGAGACAGAATAAACAAAGATTTCTTAAAAGGAACATACTTTTATAAGGAGACAGAAAAATCAAGTAAATTTCTAAACCTCCTTTAAAGCTGAACCCCAATTTTTTTAATGATAAATAACAACAGTGGAATCAAGTACTGAACGATAAATGCATGGCTCCCCAAAGTTACATATAACTAAACACATGCCACTCGAAGGAGAAAGGAGCAGAAAACACAGCTCATGTTCAGAAAGCAAAAGATATTGAGGAATTTGGCAGGAGGAAAGAGTTGGATTCATTAACTGCATACACACAAAAGGGCCTCTCTGCTAAACCAAATGACCTTAAACCTTTGGCAGGAAAAGAATCGGATTTGGAGGAAAGCGAATGGACTTTTAATTGTTTCAAAGAGAAAGTTATAAGTGGAAATCCAGGGGGCTTGGTGTGTGTGTGTGTGTGTGTGTGTGTGTGTGTATTAGAGAGAAAGAGAGAGAGGTTTTCTTGGTGACAGAAAATAGAAACCAGTGGCACTAGGCAGCTGCTATTCTCACAGTGAGGGGAAGTCCCATTACATCTCATAACAAGTGAGCACAGTGAGCCTTCCTATTAGTATTGGGCAAATGATCTTCCAGATATGCCTATATCCAAGCCACACAAAAGGAGCCAGGGCATAGAAAGGCAGTCTGCTCTGAGGCAAAATGACATTTTTCATGCTTAAATTACCAGTTCCCTCCTCTACCGTCCCCGCTTTGAAATGCCGAATTGTTCAAGCAGTGGGCACTATGGAAAAACAGGCAGGTAGAGATTTAGATTTGTTCCCAGAGAGCACAGCCCGCCTGCACGGCCCTGCCTTCTCGGGAGCTCTGCTGCCCACGTCCCCCCCGCCCGCCCTCTGTTCCTCCTCCGAGGTGGGTTCCCAGCAAACTCTGCCAGCCTGCCTGGGTCCCGTGTTGAAGTGAAACACCCTCGGCTGACACAGCCTCACGCCCTCCGTACAGCTGGTCGACAAGCCTGTTTCGGATCTGCCCGGCGCAACCGAGGGCTCCCTCAGCCTCTAGCACCCGTGGCGCATCCAGCCGTGAATGAAGACCACCAGACGTGTGTGAGGCCATTTTGAATGGTTTCCTTAACTGCCTCTAAAACACCTGCTTTCTATCTTCCCATCTCTGAAGAGCATACCCACCCACACCTCCAAAATTTCAATGCAATATATTCGAAATAAATTTAAAACTCTACACCGAGTGTGTGAGGGAGAAGGCAGGGTCTCCAGGGGGCCTTGTTCGTTTGCCTCGGTCCTTACAACCTCATATTGGTGTTTTTAAGAATCTGTGAAGAGACTTAATGGATGAGCAGCAGTGGACATGGGAGGAGAGGGAGAGAGAAAGAGAGGGAGGAAGAAGAGAAGGAAGCCGGTAGCCTAAGGGGCTGATATAATTTCCGGACGAGGCACACCACCTTACTTTGAGCACAGTAACGTTGCCACCTAGAGGCTGACAGGTGTCTTCCTGCACCTCTGCACCGCTGTGCAAGACTTAATTTATTTGTGTGAGTAAGCTTGCTAAGGAGCTTTTAAGGGGGTGGTAGGTGATGGCAAGGTGGGGAATCCTATCAAGAACTTCTACATCTAACCATTTCAAAGTGGCTCATATTTGTTACGCACCTACTGAGCGCCAGGGACTGAGCAAAGTCCTGAGAATACAAACACAGATGAGACATTCCTCTGCCTAGGTATCTCTAAGGAGAAGACAGACACGTATAGAAATAATGCAGACGGTGATCAGGACCATAACGTGCAAAAGCATTGTGTTCACTGTACAGGTGAGACTGGACTTCCCTGGAGGTCCAGCAGTTAAGACTCCACGCTTCTACTGCAGGTGGCATGGGTTCGATCCCTGGTTGGGGAACTAAGATCCCGCGTGCCTCGAGGCGGGGCCAAAAAAAAAAAAAAAAAATCCATACACTGTATAGGTGAGATAAATTCTGACCAGAGTTGTTAAGTGAAGATCAGCTTCTGGAGAGAATTCAAGGAAGAGAAGCAGTTGAGTTAGGTCACAGGAAATTGGAACAGGTGAGCAGGAACTCCAGTTTCAGTTGGGTAACCGCCCAACTAGGCACAAAGAAAGGACACCAAGAATGCTCAGTTTGACTGGATGACAAGGGATGTAGATATTACTTGCAGATGTGTGGAGAGACGATAAAGGCCAGAAAGTTGAGCTGAGCCAAACTTCAGACAGCTTTGAATGCTAGGCTGAAGAGCGTGCTTTTCAAGATGCACAAGGATGGGCCTCTGTAACTCCTTTGCTCACTCCGGTATACCCAGCACCTAAAAGAGCGTTTGGCACTTAGCAGTTGCTCAATTAGCATCTTAGGAATGAATAACTATAACAGGAAGCCAATGAAGATTTTGGAAAAAGAGAACAATTGGGAGGGAATGAAGGAGGAGGAAAGAGGCCCCATTAGACATCGACGGCTAAAGTCCAGGTAATGTGGGTCTGACCCAAGACACAGCAGTGGGACTGGGAAGGCTGGAAAGGCCATGAGCAATATTTTTGAATTACAGTCCAGAGGTCTTCAACACCAATACCCAGTGCACATGTTGAGCCTGAGTGATGCACCTGGCCAAAATGGAGAAGGCAAAAGGAGGAACAGTGTTAGGGAGAAGATAATGAGTTTAGTCTGAGAAATAGAATATTCCCATTTCTGGGAGTATAACCAAGTGGAGGTGGCCAGCAGGCAGTTATAGATAAAGCATGGAGCTCTTCATACACACACAGACATGCACATACTCACCTGAGCTGAATACTACTGACATTTTTTTACATCCTAGTGTTAATAATAAGGTTAGCCTGTAACAACCTTCAGACTAAACTGCAGTCTATACTTTGGTAGAGCCGGAGGCTGGTAGAGCCACCTCTGGAAAACGAGGATTGTTGTAAGGACTGAATGAGCTAACCCAGGTAAAATGCTTAGCCCAGTGTCTGGCATAAAATAAATACACAATAAGTGTTAGTTTATAATCTAATATCCCATTATGATGGGGTAGGGAAAATACAGGGTTAAAGTTCAAATCTCAGCTCATCTACTTATCATCTTCATGACCTTGAAAAGGAAACCTGGCCTTTCTGAATCTCAATTTGCTCATCTGATGGAAAGAGTATCATTTGCCACACCTGCCTCATGAGATAAAGTGAAATGATGCACATAGAAAAATTTGTAAACTTGAACTTAATTTATAAATAATATGTATGATTTATCAAATGGAAGATGGAGGTACAAAAATCTCTGAATTCCTTCAAGATATGGCTCTAGGTAAGCATGTATCTTTTTTTAACAACCTTTGCCCCAAAGAGATTCTTCTTTGCCCCCTTTTAGCAAGAAATTCTTCACCTGCCACCTTTCCTACATGGCAGACATGCTTTCATCACAGCACATTTCTTTTATCCCATTTCGATTGAGATTTAAAAAGAAATCTTTGAAATTCCTCAGCTGGTGGAACCACTAGAGAATCAAAGCACATTTGTTCTCTCTTCTGTATATCCCCCTCCCCATGTGGATGACCAATCAAACTCACGCTGTTCATCTGAATTGATAGGAAACAGGATATTACCAACTTCAGACCCACAGAGGGTTTTCTGTTTGCTCTTTGCCCTGCGGATTCCTTCTAGAACATACCTGCAATGAAAGGCCATGACTCTGGACACTGCTGGCTCTAGCCTTGTGGCCATCAACCCACCTCTGCAATTGTGTTTAGGTGAGAGGTGAATCATGGGGTCATTGGGCTGTAACTGCGGGAAATGGAATAGGATGTGACTCTCCTCAGCCTGATTTATAGCCCAATAAGGAAGTCTTTTTACAGAGTCTCTGACCAGAAGCATTGAGCTTCAACTTAATCCCATTCAGGACCAGGCACTTACCACCCTGTAAGAGGCTTGTCACACCCATGGGCAGAGTGAATCAATCCTGAGAAGGCTCTTCTGTTATCGGTAGAAGCCTACCTCCTGGCACCTCCACAGCTGCCGTCTGGCATTGCCCAGAATGAACCTCCTTTTGCCCTCAGCCTTCTCTTCATTAAGCTAAGTAGCCCTCATTCCCTCAAGGTGTCCTCATATGATGTATTTTTGCCTCCTCATCTCAATTCTAAAGAAAAACCACATCTACAAAAGTATCTGAGATCTCACTGTTACCGAGCAAACCCCTGATGGCCATTGTGGATTAACTGTCAAAAGTACCAAAATGGTACTGGATGATTACTAAGTAGCCCTTCTCCACCGAAGGGCAGCATCTCTGTGTAATATTTTCTGAACTACAACAGGCTTGGAGGTGATGATGAATTAGTTCATCTTACCCCAGTCCCTCCGAGGCGACCACCATGACCGCAATTTATAGAGGAGGGTTTGAGGCATTCTCAACTTCAACCAAATGTCGCAGCGACTCCCCTCTCCATTTCCCAGCTCTGCTGTGGCACCACTGTCCTCCCCATCATCCTGGTCCTGGAGACATGGACCCGACCTCGAAGGCTCCTTCTCCATGTCTCACACATCCAGTGAGCCCCCCTCTTCATCACTTCTCCACCTTTGCACCTTTTCCTGCACTTACTGCTCTTCATTTAGACTGCTGCCAGGTACCTCTGGTCAAATCCTCCTTGTGCTCAGAAACATTGAATGATTTCCAAGTTGCCTGATTAAAAATATAGAAAATCCTGAGCATAGACCTCAATGTTCTCCAAAATTTAGCTAAGTGCCATCTTTCTAGCCTTGTCTCCCAGGACTTTCTGTATTAGTCAGAGTTCCACCAGGAAATAGATGGCACACACACTAAAGTGTTCAGCTACAGAGAATTCACTCAGGGGACTGTTTATAAGGGTGTGAGTAGGGATTAGGGAACCAGCAGGGAAGGTGAGTCCCATAGGGACCAGTAACCAATGAGAAGCCATAACTGCTGCTAGGAAGTTATAGAGCAAGGAGTAGGAACAGTATTACCAGATCCCTGTGAGAGCTGCAGCTGAAGGAAGGTGAGCCTGTGACAGAAGTGACGCTAGAGGACTGTGAGACTGCAGCTGTGCCAGAACCTCAGCCAGCTTGGTTGACAACAACCCAAATTCCCCTTCTTCCCATCCTCTGATGGCTTGCCATGCCTCCTATTGGTCAATTCCAGCAGCAAACCACAGGGCAAGGAACCCCATGTGATCAAACCATAGAAGTCACCCTCCTGGAGCTCAGAGCAGGAACAAGAAAGGCAAAGAATAGATTAAAAAAATAGAGAACGGGGGCATCAAAAGAACAACCCATACACTCCTCACTTGTATCCTACCTTCAGCCAAATTCACAAGCTCATGATTTCCTAATCACATACACAATTCCCTGATCTTGTGTCTCTGTTCACAACACCTCCTCTCTTTACGACGCCCTTCCCTGTAGTGGAGACTTGCTCAGGGTCATTTGAGAGGCACTGAGGTTATATATTCATTTAAGAGATTTTCGCCGCATGCCTGGTTCACAGGGACATGTTTGGTAGAATGAAGAACAGAGTAGCAGCATAGCTACTGCAGGCAAAGCCCCAAAGGTGGGGCTCATCAACTAGGAGCGATGCTCAAAGGAATCCCAGCAGACCTTCAACATACTCTGTTCATAAAATAAGGAGAAGCAGCCTCTGGAAATGGAAATGTGGACCCTTGTGTGATGACATCTGTCATCGGCAGCCAGGAGGCAAAGCCTGTCTCTCTGCAGCACCTCTCATACCGTGGGTCACGGGCTCTCGGCAGGGCCACTAGGGGAAGAAGGGGCTTCACCCCCC
>NW_006773751.1:4230041-4249810 GCF_000442215.2 Lipotes vexillifer | reverse complement strand
GAGGGGCTTCAGCCCCTGGGTCCTCTTGGCCTGACCCCCCTGCCCCTGCCGTCACGCTCCTGGGTCCTCAGAACTGATCAGTGAAACAGTAAGGCCGGCTCCGCACTTAACAATTCTTTTCAGAGTAAAGGTTTTCCTCCCCTCACCGTTCTGGCCTTTTGTCAGGGAAAAGAAAGGAAGAATTAACCTGGAGTGAATTCCTCGTAGCTGGCTATTTGTAGGCAGCAGATGCAGTCAGGAGCACGCACCGCATATTTGTCTGAAAGCTGCTACCAATGCACAAAGGCAGGGACCTCTGCTTCTACCTCATCAGGGCCACCCTGGGGGCTGGGGCTTGGTTTCCAGCCTCCAGGGGGCAGAAAAGCCACTTTCTCTTCCAAAGAGGGTAAGTGGGGCAAGGTGGGAGGCATTCAGGCACTCTAGGTGGATCTAGAAAGCTGGTAAACGCTCCTGGTATGATGCAAAACGCTTTCAGAGAAAGAGCAGGAGGGATCAGGAGGAACTTTCTCATTTACGCGGTCCATGAACGTTCGCACTTCGCCTGGCAAAGCAGTAAAGAGCGTGGACTCTGAAACTAGAGTAAATGGGTTCAGATCCTGCCACCATTAACTAGCTGTGTGACCTTGGGCAATTGGGTACTCTCTCTGTGCCCCTGGGAGACCTAAATAAATCCATGTTTAAGTGATTAGCACAGTACCCGGCACAGAGTAGTAGCTCTCAAGAAAAATATCTCCATTTTCAGATGAGGATGTTGGGGTGAAAGTTCGGTCCGTAATTTGCCCAAGGTCATTCAGCTGGTTAGTGCTAGAGCTTAGATTTGAAGTGTAGCCATAAACAAGTAAACCAAAAGATAAAATCATAGTTATAGCTAGTGAGAAATGCTATGAAGAAAATGAGAAAAATGGGAAGCATACAGTGACAGAGCACAGTGGAGGGCTCCCCTAGAAAGGATGGTCAGGGCTACCAAACTGAGACTTGAAGGAAGAGGGGCAATCAGCCGTGCAAAGAGCAAAGGGAGAGAATTCCAGGCAGAGGGAATGGCACATGAAGAGATGCCAAAGGAGAAAAGAGAAGGCTACAGTGGCTGGAATGGGGTGATGGAGGAAGAAAGGAGAGTGGGAATGGCGGGCAGGATTCAGATCATGGTAAGACCTTATAGGTCATTAAAAAGACCTCAGATCCAAATGCAACAGGAAGATGCTAGAGGGTCTTAAAAGGAAGGGCCAAGCAATCTGTATGTTTCTGTGGTGTGAGCCTTGAATAAAAGCACAGAGACCCTTAAAAGGCAACTGTAATAGTGTTTAGTGACTTGGACCAGGGACGTGTCAAGCTTATTGTAGACAGGGTATGCGCCTTGTGACCAGTATAGAAAAAAGGCATCACTCACATCCCCAGCCTGAACTGGATACAGATACAACTTTCTGTGTGTTTCCCATCATCACCATCATCACCACTGCTCCTGCCATCACTATCAAATCGTAGGCAAAGGTCAAAGTGGCCCTGGGTTAGTCATGACTCCATTCAGATTCCCAGGCAGGGGTTCCGCCTCTGGGATCACAGCCGACAACACAGTGTTCCAACCACAATGCACATGCAAACACCTAAAGAAAACCTGAACGTAGAAAGCCAGGAGCAGTGTAGGTATCAACAGTCCCAAGCACAGACGGAAGGATGAAGACTTAAAGCAATCATGGGAACTGTGTGTTAGATACAACCAATTATTTATCAAAGTCCTTTTGCTGGCATTGTCCATGAGGGACCGTCAGCACCCACTGCCCCATTCTCTCCGTGTCTGAAGGCTTGATGCATTAATACATAACATTTGGATATTTATCCATTCATTCACACACCAAAAATTATTGAATGAACCTGCTGTATCCCTTGTGCCAGCTGTTGGGGAAATATTAAGACAAATGAAAAAATAGCTTTGTCTCTTTACAGACAAGTAAAAGGGCAATTATAATGCATATGATTGAAGCTAGAGAACAAGGAGAGAACAAGGAGCTGAGGAAGAACTTAGGATGGACGCTTACCCCAAGGGCAGGGAGAGGGAAGGTGGGGAGACAAAAGAGGGCAGGGCAGTACTTCTGGGGTAATCAAGGAACTGAAGGCACCTAGAGCGACTCAAGATCAACATCAAAACAGTGACAAAGGGACATGGGATGGGGCACACATCGGGAAGAGCCTTTAGGTTACACTAAGAAATTGGGAACTTCTTGCAAATGCTATACGAAGCCATTAAAGATCTTAAGGAAGTGTATGATGGTCGTATTTCACTTTAGAATATTCTGTGTGCAGCATGATGAGCAATGTAGAGGGGAAAGGACTGGAGGCAGGAAAGCCAGGGACAAGTCTACTGTGGCTCAGAGGATTAGGAGGGCGTGAGTTAAGGCGGGAGCAAAGCAGGTAGAGAGGAGGGCCAATCACTGAGATAAGAGCAGGGTAGAATCAACAGGAGAGTGTGACTAATGGAATTTTCTGGGAAGACAGAGAGAAGGGTTAAAGTTTCCTCCCTTGTATGTGACATGAGGCCATATACAAAAGACCCTGGTTGCCAGTCTAGGGAGTCTGAACCTGATGTGGGTTGGAAGTGGGGAGACACTAAATGAATTTGAGCAGAGGATAGATCATGGCTGTAATTTAATATGATTAATATGCCAACAATGTGTAAAACAGGTTGGAGCAGAGACACTGGAGGGGAGAAGGTAAATAAGAACTCTCTTATGATGGCCTACAAAGTGGGAAGAATTAAGGGTTGCACTAGGGACGCAACCATGGTCGTGAGAAACCAGGGATGGGGTTGGGGAAGAGCAAGCATGTTTCTTGAAGGGAATGTGATCAAGAGAGGGGTTGAAGCCTTCTTAGCCTTGACAGGGAGATAAGGCTTTCTAATCTCTGAGACAGAGCAAATCAGAGGGAGGCAGAAACCAGAGACAACTTCCACGTGGAACAGCACAAAGCTGGTGAATCCATGTCTGCCCAAAGCCTCCCCGCAGCATCAGTGACCAGGAAGAACCAGCTAAGAGTCAGTGCCATACATTAAAAATTATGTTGGGGGCAAATATGTAAAGACATATAAAAATGTTCAGAATCTACTGTGAAGTGAAAAAGCAAGTTACAAAATGATATAGGTATGATAATCCTGCTTGTTAGATATGTGTGTGTGGACTGCACAGCCTACCACCAGCCTATTCCCGGCAGCCTTCACTCAGAAGAGGACTTCTAGGTGATATTTACTTTCTTCCAGATGCTTTTTTGTATTTTCTACAATGAACAAGCATGACTTTTGTAATCAGAAACCCAGCAGAGTTTAAAATATATTTGTTAAGTTCATATAGCATGGCTGTCTCCCAGAATTGGAGAGAGGGACCTGTCTGTTAACTTGTTTTTTCCAGTACATTTACAGTTCTTGAGAAGCAGAGTAAAGTAAATGCTCCTGATGGGAAAAGCTGAGGATTCCATTGCAAACCTACATGGTCCACCATCACCTAGGCGGACCCTCACTGCCTACCAGAGGGTCTTCTCCAACCCTTTCCCTAATATGTAGGTTACTGGCTTCAGGTCCCCAACCCTGGAACTCCATGCTGGGGCAGCAAGACCCAGCAGGCTCTGTGCCCCTGATTCTCCCACCACTGAGCCTTTCTCCCTTCCTTCCTTCTCAGACACAGCATTGTCCCTCTTTTTCTCTCCCCAAGGTTCAACCCTAAAAGCTCCAGTTCTGACAACCCACTCACCTGTCTCATTTCCCTGCCCTCAAATTCTCTCTTTCTCAAATTATTAAAAATGTTATTTAGTCCCACATCTTGATGGGAACCAGGGACAGACTGAAGTAAAAGCATCAAATTTCTTTAAAGAAGAAGGGAGGGCCAGGAGAACATGAGCACACCAATCCCAACCTGTCAGGTTACATATCCCCACAAAGGCCAGACATGTTCAATGAGGCTACTTAAATATTCCATATAATACAACGCCCTGGACCCCAGTCTCAAGTAGTTGTTTGCAGAGGACTTCCAAAGAAATGAAGGTTCAGGCCTTTGCAGCAGGGTGGATTCTACCTGTTAGCAACGGAGGGCAGTGATGTCGAAATAAACCGGGATGAAAGGAGGAAATCCCTGCTGGAAGTTCCACGGCTCTGTGAAGGGTTTTCCCAGGAACTCGTAGGAGTTGGGGTGCCTGGAGCTTCTCAGATCCCTGTGAGTGGCCAACAGTAACAGTAACACCCCTTTCCCTTTCCTCCTCCAGACAGCCTCAGCGGTCGCTTAAGAGAGGTTGTTATCTCTTCTTACCCTACCTGCTCCTCAAAAGCACTTTATCTTGCATCTCACCCAGAGCCTAGTCTTGGCTCCGGAATTTTGGAGTTAATGAAATAAGACGTGGAAAAGTTAAAGGCAGTGCCCAAGGTCACCCAGTTTTTGTTTGTTTGTTTTGAATTTAACTTTATTTTTTTATACAGCAGGTTCTTATTAGTTATCTATTTTATACATATTAGGGCATATATGTCAATCCAATTAAACTTTATTTCTATGCCAAACTGATTTTGTCTGCTCTGAATTTTCAAGGCTTCTCTCCCTTTGTTTCTTTGTTTTTCTTTTTCTGGGCCATACCATGCAGCTTGTGGGATCTTAGTTCCCCTACCAGGGATTGAACCCATGCCCCCTGCAGTGGAAGCATGGAGTCTTAACCATTGGACCACCAGAGAAGTCCCACCCAGTTATTTTTTATTTTTATTATTTTATTTATTATTCTTTATTCTACTTATTATTAAATATGTATTATATTTATGAAGCACCTCAAGCCCCAGGGATTCAGTCCTGGTGCTATTATGGGTGCTGGCGAGACAGACTCCTGCCCTCAAAGGGCTTAGAGTCCAGTTATGACAGAGTTGGGACTTGGACTCAGGATCTCTGACACTTTCTCCTCTAGCACATCACATTTCCTGGACTTGATCTCCTTACTTATGAAAAAAAAAAATTTTAATTTTACCAAAATTTCCAAATATGTTATCAAAAAGTCTTTAATTACAAAACAATTATTTCTAACTCCAAGCATACAGCATGAAAAAAGTGTCCCTAAATTCTGGGGGAGCATTACCTGGAGTCTTTAAAACCAAATAAGCTACTTTTTTTGTTACATCAGAGAAATCTTAAAATGCTAGTAATAATCCCTCAGGTTTATAATAATAGCTTTCTTAGAGTTTCAACCCACGGTATCCCATTTCTTTTCACAATATTGCTAAGACTTTGAACAGAAGGTTCTATGAGGAAAAAGAGGAGATATAGAATTTGAAATCATGTAATTAATAAAAATATTAGACTATATATAAGTTGCCTGATTTCCTGCCTATACATATACATTTCCTGTTTGGTTCTATGAATCTCAAGAGGAACTTCCTAAAACAAGTATCGACAGAATCATAGAAAGTTAGTGCCAAATGGGACCACATGTGCCATTTAGAATGGCCCCATGATTTTACAGATGAGAAAACCGAGGCTATACAGCAAAGCTACCATCCCCAGTTCCCAAGTGGCTGCATAATATCCACCATTAAAATTCAACCCATACTTGGTTGCTGTAAGTCAGGTGACAGGAGAAATACTTTAGGTAATAAAAGACAAAAGGATGTGTCGAAGGTCTGTGATAAATCGGGCAGAAGGAATTAAGAACAGGGGTAGGCCAAAAGAGCACGATGATTAGGGAACTGTATTCTGCTGACGTCCCCAAGATTAAAAACCAACAGAAGGGGGTCCACTTGACAGGGTTAATGGAGGCTTGGCTGCCAGGTCACCCTCGAGGCTCTGGCTGAATGCAGTCCACATAACAAGCAGTATGGAGGCCCCAAGAAAAGTTTTACTCTCCGAAGAATGTGGTATAGCTAGAAAGGGAACTAGGTTTTAGAACATAAAAAGAACGAAAGGAAATGTCTGACATGTTTTGATTTCCAGCTTTGTGTTTTTCCAATTCAAGTCAGGCCAGGGCCACCACCTTACATAAATCCAGGCCTCCTTTCACCTGTGCAATGTGGTGACCCTAACAAACACGTGACCTTGAAGAGAATCCTCTCTGTCTCCAATGCAAAATGAGAAGCCCCCAGTGAAGGATCTATAAAGGGGGCATAAGCAGAGAGTGCGGAGAGCCAGAAGGGCCAGAGCTGCTGGCTGGGTGGACAGGGGTCTCTGTGAGCACAGGCCCACTGGGGCTCAGACAACTGACGCTCATTTATCCATGGTAACAGCAAGAAAGATAGCCCAGCTAATTTAAATCTGTGACTATAATAAAAAAAAAAAAACCCCACTGCAGCTAAAAGTCAGCCTCCCCATCCACCAGATCTTTTAAAAAGAGCTGCTAATAAGGAGCAAAACTGAGTGGCTTACGTTTTATTTCCCTTTACATTTCCTTTCTGGTGGAGGTGTTAATGAGGACAGAAAGACCCAAAGTGCATAGAAAGAGGAGATGAAAATGGTCTGGAAAATATGAACTATGCAGTCAACCTTCAAATAGGGGAGGGCTGATTCTAACATTAGTAGGTGGTAGACATTTGCAGACAAAGAGTTTCCTTCTAGATGGCCATGAAGATTATAATGCAAGTGAGGGGGGATGGTAAGTCACAAAGGAGACCTGGCCTGGGAGTCGGGGCACCCGAGGTGGGGTCCTCTCTGCCCCTCAGTTGTTTCAACTATGAAACAGTGTTAACATAGTGACTTAAAGTTCTAAACTCTAGGATATAAATTCTCCAAAACCTGCAATATTGGGTTCTCTAAATAGAATAGCAACATAATCGTACCTATTTTTCAGGGTCTTGTGACGATTAAATCAGAAAATGAGAACAGATAATGTAAATATATGGTGTGCCAGGTAATAGAAGAACGTAATATGCATTAAGTCATTTCTTTCTATCAACAACCCTGCCAGATAGGAAGTAATATGATCCCCATTTCACAGATAAGCATGTTGAGGCTTGGAGAAGTTAGTGGACATGACTAAAGTCATAGATGTACCTATTGATGGCACTGGGACTTCAAGCAGATCTGTCTGAGTTCAAAGTCTATATTAGTAACCTCTGTGCAACACAGCCACTCCAATAATAGATGTGCAAGCTCCTGAAGCATAATTGATTATCAATAAATATCAATAATGCTTGATTATCACCCAGTATGATGAAGTGTTTCAATATATGCTTATTGAGTGGAAAAATAAATGAACAGATAAACTATATGTCACGTGAGGCTGTTACACTGAGATCCTGGACTTCCAGTGGCCACCCAATCCCATGCTATGGTAAATCCAATTACTGCGGGAACTTCAGGGCAGTTGCCTTTTCCAAGAGTTAGGACTCAGAATCAAAGAAGCTGTGTCTATCCAAGGACAGAAGAATGGAGGTGTCTCTATAAGGCACAGCAACCACATTGTAACACAAAAGCACCTATAATATACAGTGGACCCTTGAACAACGTGAGTTTGAACTCACAGCTACTCAAATTTTTTTCAGTAGTAAATAGTACAGTATTACACGATCCAGGGTTGATTAAATTCACATATACAGGGAACCACAGATACAAAGAGCCAACTATAAGTTACATGCGGGTTTTCCACTGTGTAGAACATCAGCGCCCCTAACCCCATATTGTTCAAGTGCCACGTGTACTTGGGGACTGAGTTTCTGGCTTTAGTAAAGCTTAAGAATAAACAGACCAGGAATGAAAAATATCTTAATTTAATTTTAATTTTTCTGCTCTGCTAATCCAAGAGAGAAAGCAAGAGAGAGGGGGAGTAAGGGAAGGAGGAAAGAAGGAAAGAAGAATTAGAATTGTGATGAGGAATTTCCCTGTGTTCATACCACTTTCCTGAATTTCTTTTGACTCTATGCAACCACACACGAGAGCCTCTTCAGAACAGGGGTGATATTTAATTGGGAGGGATATGTGCCTCCACGCATCATCCAAAGCAGAGAGAACGGGCCCCTTCCAGAGCTGTAGTTATAAACTTCATCCCCCATCTCCCGCCGCATAGCAATCCCAGCTAAGGAACCAAGGGAAGGGTTGTCTAAAAGGAAAGAAGGAGGCTTCTCGGCAGTAGGCATCTGTGCAAGCAGCAACCCTTACCTTTCCCACCTTCCTGTTCAAACCAGCCTCACCTCTCCCTGTCCTCTCCTACTGCTGTTGCTGGAGACCTGGGTCACTGGGGGCTAAGGGGCCTTGTCTCAGCTCCCAGAACTCCCAAAACCACACCCAGCACCCAGTTCCAAGAGGTGAAGTCTCTTTACTTCACCAACAGCCCCAGCAAATGGTTTGAAAAACAAGAGAGGAGAAAATAACGTTAGAAGTAAATAAATCACTGGAGCATGAAAGGAAACATCTCAAAACACACAGACAGACACAAGGGCAAAGAGGCAAAGGAATGGAGAACAATGTGCGCTGTCCTCCAAGGCACAGAAGAAGAAACAAAACATGGGTCGGAACCCAAGGAATGCATTGTTCCAAACTGCTAATCAATGTTAGATACCAACACCCGCCAACTGCTAATAACGAAGGAAGAATCACCTCTCTTCAGCTGTAATTATTTCTGACACGGGTCTCCAGGAGGAGTGTCAAGACTCAGGTTAGCAGCTCAGTGTGATAATACCCCAAGATTACCAGAGATTCGCAATGTCTGAAGGAAAGGAGGGCTTGGAGGAAGGGAAGTGGCAATTAGAAATACTTGTCATGGTAATTGCATTGCGAAAAGCAGGCATTCGCTTTTCAGCAGCGGTGGTGTAGGTTTTCTTCTGCCTGACTTTAGAAAAACATCTTCCAGGCAGGTAGAGCCATGGAGGAATATATCAAATTTTCAGAAATAACACAGTATGAAAAAAAATATTATTTCTGTCCAAATAATGGTGTGCTGGATAATAAAATCTCTTGAAATCCATAAGGCTGACAATGGTGTTAACTGGGCAGCCAGTGAAGCTGCCTTAAGCCAACTAGCAGCCCCCTTATCTCACTCACAGGGGTGGCTTCAGTCCATGTCAACATAATGTCCTCCGCAAAGACCAAGATAGTACTCCAAGGACAAAGAATCAAGGCTCCTTGACGTTACTCTTCAATCACTCACTTTGACAATGGGGCACATCCAAAGATCTCCAGGCTGGAGCTGGTCTAAACATGTAAACTGAGAACAGTCCACTAAAGCCTCTTAGATACCAATCCTGTAGGCTTCACAGCAGTCCACTCATGGCTCCAATCAAGAGGCTCTTCTGTGCTCTTTGGAAAACCATGAGGAAACCGAGAATCGCAGATACTCTCTTGAGTCTCCATCACTGCCTTCAAGACCGGGTTCTGTCTCAGCTCTAATAAGGAATGATGCAGCTGTTGATACACTTGGAGCTCAAGTGGGAAGTGAACACTCTAAAAAGCAACTCTAACCATGTCGATCCCATGCTTAAATCAATCCATGGTTTCCCATTGCTTTTTGGACAAACTACGGTCTCCTTAGCACAACGCCCTTCACTTACAAGGCCCTACATGAACTGGTTTCTCTCCAAATCTCGTAACAGCCCCGATATACTCACATTGAATTTTGGAACTGTAGTGAATTAATGAAAGTTCTTCAGGCACATCATGCTCTCCAAGCCTTCGTGTTTTTGCACCGGTTGTTCACTCTGAGAATCCCTTTCACCTGATGAACATTTATTGAACATTTAAGACTCGGCTCTGGAGTTACCTCCACTCTGAAGCCTTCCCTAATCCCACCTTGAGTCATCCCTGCCAAATCTGATGTCAGCATCTCCTCTGTGTGTTCTGACGGCCTCTATGCATCCCTGTATATCAGGACTCACACCTTATGCCATTGTTTTGTCCATTTCTCCTTCTACACTATGACCAGCTCGAGGACCAGGGCTTGCCTTTCATTCTGTTTCCCTCCAGGGCAGTCACCATGATGAGCTCTTATGCCAGGCTCAAATTGAATGGAATCCATAGCTCAAGGAAGAAAGTTAAATCAGATGATGAAGAGTGACTACTTGGTAGGTTCAGAAAGAACTCAACCTCTCTAATAAATCATGGTTTTGCAAAGTCTAGGCACCAGAGGCTCAACTCTATCAGTCAAGTGTATCCTCTCCAGGCAGGTGTCTCTATTTTAACAACATCTAAAGAGTTTTTTAACTTGGGAATTTATTAAGGATTTTTTTTAAGGATTTATTGAGACAGTGGATCTTAATGGCCCTCTCCTGTGCATCCTCCCTGAAGAATCAATGATGAACTCTAGGCAGGAAGCAGCCCTGGGCCTGCCTGGGCCTTCTCCTGCAGGACCCACATGGTTTTGCCTTTATGGCTTGCTTGGGGCTGAAGTGTAGTTTGAGTCTTGTCTTAAGCACTTGGCCAGAGAAAAATCTTTTAAGAACTGACTACAGTTCATTTCTAGGAAGGTGCTGCCCTTCTCAGCTCTGCAAAATGCTGGCTATGCCTCTTTAACCCTCCAGCATCAAATCCCCATCCTGAGCTCTGTGTCTGTGGTCTCTCTGACCATCAAAGTCTCTGGGAAGTCTCTATATTCTTCTGAGCAAGGGAGGTTTTCAAGTTTGTTTGGTAGAAAGTCTTTTCCTGCTTGGATTCAAAATTATTTGGACCATATTTGCATAATGCCATGTCATTTCCTGCGTAATACCAGTAAACTTCCCCTGGGCAGGCAATTCGAGACTTCACATTAGTTGAATTACTTGATGCTGGACTAAGGCCAAAAAGGGCCTGTATGGGGCCAGTTGACACACGCTACCACACAAGCCAGATACTTGCAAGGGGAAGGAGTAGGCTACTAGGGGAGAAGGTTGGGGCTCCATGCATGGAGAGATAAGGGAAGTAAGGAAATAGAGGGATACTATGTGCAGATTTCCAGCTGGGCTTTGCCTAATACAGGCCGAGTTCACAAGCAGAAACAAAGGAGCTGTTTTCACAGGAATATTTGTGATACTCCAGACACAGCAGTGCCACACTAGAGCACAGAAGACAAGGTATGACACTGCTGTACTTTGTTAGCATGGTAATGTCAGAAGAGTTTGCAGACAAGAGCATCAAAAGACAGCACCCAAGTCAGGAAGGTACCAGCCCCAGGATACCCTCCCTCAACTGCCCTGGAAGTAAAAGACACCACCAGGAGCCCGGACCAAGAGAACATGCGATGCCCATCCTTGATCATTGATGAGACACCCCCTGGGAATGTCCAGGAATACCTAGATGGGAGATGAGGGTGGGTGAGACTACAAAGAAGCTGAGATCTTGCAAATGTAGGTGGGGCTCAAGTCGTATGCATGCAAATTAGCATTCGTAAACCAGGGAAAAAAACTTGACATTATTGTTAAGGCATTATTCATCATGTGCAAAATTATCAAAATCTCCTAGAACCATTTCTGGCATAAAATCAGTACTCAGTAAGTGTTATTATGTTTGAGGTTGAAGAGGGGTCATGGAACATGAGACCAGGTCTGATATGCAGGAAGTACACACCAGAACGGCTCTGTACCAAGTGCTTATGACCCGTGTCCGCTCTGCATGTTGCCTGTGCTGTTTGAAGCATTGTTTTGAATGCTGCCCCTGGATGAGACCACTGAGAAGTCTCAGATGACCCTGCCCTCTCCTCTAGTGATTGACAAAGCAGTTCTGGACTGGCTCAAAAGCCTGCAGGTTCAGCGACCTTCCCTGAAAGAAAGGACTGGAAGCCCTTCCCTCACTGGTCCTCTTGTCCCCACCTCCACCTGCCCTCTCCATCCGCACCAGAACCAGGTACATCCCAAAGTTCTCATCACTCCTTTCTCACGGAGAGACTCAACATCTTTGTCTTGGGAAGAGCGCAGCTCACCTTTTGTAGCGTTTTGTAAGCTTTGCCCTTACTGTGGGTGCCGGCCCATCTGACAGTTGTTTCCTGAAGAGCAGGGAAGGGTGTTTTACTGCTCGCTTGCTGGGAAGCACAGATGTTGCAGGCTGTGCTGTGGCGAGGTGGTAAAGGCTCCAAGGAAGATCGGGGAGCATTAATTATCTTCCCTCAGCTGTTCATTAGCCTGCAGATGCCTCATCTTGCCATCTTCAGGACGGACAGCCACATGATTACAAAGCAAACCAAAGCAAACCAGAAGATTAGAGGGAGGAAGGGAAGAACCACGTGAAGTTGACACTGGAAAGCAACACACAGAACAGCTTGAGATGCCCCATCTCGGCTTCCTGGAGGATCAGGTGATCACCTGGGGTGATCACCAGGGATGTAGCCTGGGGCTCAGTCTCCATGAGTGAAGCCACGAATCCCAACACAGGCTGCAAGTGAAACTCTTCATCCAGGTGCTGGAAGACCAGCCAGGCAGGATGGAAACAAAGCCTTCTCCTTTTCAAATTTTAGTTTTCAAGTGTCGATGAAAGATGTTGATTGGACAAGCCTTGTAAACTCAAATGCTGAGCCAATTCAGAATAGAAGCCCAATTCTCATCCACGATCTGAAGAGAAGCATTTCAGACCTCAGGATATTTAACCTGATGAGATGTCACCCAAGCTCCATTTCATTTTACGCCACACAAGGAAAGTACAAATGATAGCCTCAAACACTGATAGAGCAAGATCAAACCAACACCCATGAGCTTTAGCCTGCCCATCCCATCACCAACACCTGGTTCTAAGATGGCACAATTACAGCAGTACCTTCATTCTCCACATATGGTGGTGGTCTCTTCGATCTGAGGCCCTCTTCCCAGAGCAAGTGCCTTTTTTGCTTCAAAGTTGGCTTCAAACTGCCGTCCCTTCATGAAACCTTGAAGTCGTAGTAGAAAGATGAATACCTCTTCTAACACAGTGCCATACGCCCTTGCTCCTCATGTGATCCACTCAAAAAGGAACCAAAAAGAGACTCTGGTCTGGGATGCAGATTGAGTCTCCATCTGCCCAAACCAGGTAACCGTAAAGTGGAGCATGTACTAACCTCCCTGTCCTAGGCTTGAAGGCAACTACAGCAAGAGGGGGTCTCAGCCCAAGGATGTGGGTGAATGAAGCTGTTCGCTAGCGTTTACGGAGGGCAGGATATGGCCCCAGCCTCTCAGGTCTCCTGCTGGCTCCCCTGGTCACGTGCGTTGGAGACTGTCACCCTGGAGATTGCCCACCCAGGTCACACGTGTTGGTGGCCCCTGTGGGCAATAAGCAGGGTCTGTCCTACCCTGCCTTCTCTCCCTCCTGCAGGCCCATCGTGCTGACCCTCCTCACACTAAGACTACCCCATCACAGACTACCACCTGGGTTTCCACTTGCCACATCCTGCCCACAGACCACCAGTCAAGGACAGGATTTCACAGCTGTTTCTTTGGTTGTGACCTTGGTTGTAGTCTTGGGTTAAGTGCCACCACATCCCTGGGATGACACAAGACATGACAGAACCCAGGATGAGGGGAAGTTCCGGATGCCATCTTGTCTATCCGACCACCCCAGACCTAGCATGTCACCTTGAGAGAACTGATCTTTATGATACCAGTTTCTAGGCCAAGAGACTCATTCTTTCTTCAGTCCTCAAGTCAGCATTGGCCTTCTCTAAAAAAGTCCTCCCTCATCTCTAATCCGAACTCTGCTGAAGCTTTGAGTGGTTTCTCCCAGCTGTGCACACCTGTCTCTGCTAAGATTCAATGACCTCATTCACGTTTAGCCAATATGCGTTAAAGGCTGCTCTCCGACAAATAAGTAATCATCTAAAGGCTACCTCCACCCCAGAGCCAGTCACTCGACCACTTTCCTGGTCCCACATCCCTCACCAAACGGAGCAGAGCTGGGTTCTTTCGAAAGCAGGCGTTAATTTCTCTCTGATGCCTCTCCTTCATCCCCCAAGTGGTAAGTCAGAGCTATCCATGTTTAAGTGATTTTCTTCTTTTGTCAGTGATTCCACTTTAGGCATTTTGCTATTTTATATTATTTATATGGGTGTGATCCTTTTGTGATGATTATCTGTGATTAATCCTCTCAGCTATGGGAAAATCAGTGTAACGGCTTGTACCACATCTAACAAGAGTTTCTGGCTGCATAGCCTTTTTGTGTTAAGCAGCTTTGCAAGTTTGCTTTAATTGACAAGAGGGAAAAAAAAGAGGATATGTAATTAAAAAGGTGTTTATTATTTATTTTTTAATTTATAATTTATAGAAATTATGTATATAGGAGACAGATAATAAGGCATGCTTTCAGCGGGATTTAATGAAACCAGGTGGCATGTCAGCAGGGTCCTAGTGCCCTCCATCAAAGGGTTTTGGAAGCTCCTCTCCCTGGTTCTAAGCTGCCAACAGGCTGAGGTCACCCTCCGCCCAGTCAGAGGCAAGAGAAATGCAGTGCTTGTGATAGTCCCAGGAATTTGATCACAGAATGGATCTCAAACTCCTGTTAAAGACAAGAGCCACATCTAAATCACCACACTCCATTTCTGACAATATGGGACAGGCAGAAGCCAATCGCCACCCCGCCCCCAAGGAGTGGTTTTCTCCCCAGACCCTGACAGGCAAGCACGACTCAGTCCTCAAGTTTAAAGGGTTAAAGGGGAGATTTACAAGACTATCTTTCTTTCTCTGAAACATCAGGCAGTTCATATGTACACATTTCTCTCCACTAAGACCTAATTTTCCACCATTTCCCTTGATTTGCAGCTCCCTTTTCCCTATTTCCTTGATTTAATGCCAAATTATTTTTTTGTCCCATTGCCAGTAAAACAAAATATTTCATAACTGCTTCTGTGAGGTTTTTGGATACTCTTTTAAACACATGACTTACATACCTTCTATTGCAAAATTTAGAGGAATCGAGTGAACACCTAGATATGAGCTCTGCATTTTTCTCAACCAGCTGACCTAAGCTTGACATTTAAAATCACCATGCCATATTTTAACTAATTCCTTGTGTGCCCTCTCTCTTATCTTCCACTCAGCATCCTTGTGTCAGCTGAGAGCAAGGATGTTGGGACCCCATTTCTCCCACTTCTCTGACCTCCTTTCCCTCCTCTGGACACGAAGGGACATAAGTGGACAGAGAACTAGCTGGGCGGTCAGGAGATTAGCGTTGAGTTCCGCACCTGCCGCCAACGGACTGTGCAGCCTCAGCCGGCTCAGCTCACTGATTTGGTCTTCAGTTACCTCCCGTACAGAACAAGAGGTTTGACTCTACTTCTCATTTTCTTATAGCTCTAAAAAACCCTAGATTCCCTCCTGTGTCCTAGAAACAGAAATTAAACATCCAGACTTATGGGTCTGGTTTTGGTATTTGACGAGGGAGAAAATAAAACATCAAGACGCAAGTCTTCTCTACGGTTAAAATCCTTTTTCCCTACGTAAGCCTCTTTTGGACTAATTTTGACACGCACAGATATAAGGACAGTAGGACAGAAAGGAATCTTACGGAAGTTGTCTCTGATTTGTTTAACACTCCCACTTCTTTTCCTGTTCAGCCTGTTTTCCGGCTTATTGTTCTCTTCTCAATAAAATAAAAGTTAAAGCAACTTTGTTTTGAGAAGTATATGTGAACTTCCGGAAAGCTGTAAACACACTGGAGATGCTTTGGGGTATCCAAAAACCATTATTGCCAAACCCATTCTGGAAATGTCATACGATGTGACCATGCAACTCCAGGCCAGCTAATAAGAAGGGGACACTTATTATTCAGAGCAAAACTCCCCCAAGTCAGCCCCCGAGTTCTGTCACATTTGACGTCAGGCACCTATTTGATTTCCACCACCCAGAGAGGCCACAGCTAGCCCCAGCCAGGTCCCCCGCCAAGGGTCCAGGGCTGGTGTCGGGTTCTAGAGAGGGCACATCCTACTAAAGACAAGATCTAGAGGGGCAACCAGAACAAAGCCCCAGAAAAGATGGGATTCAAACCCAAGTTCGGAGACCACAGGGACGAGAGGCAAGGAAACCAGAAGTTCAGAACTGGGTAGAGAATGCCCAGAGAGAAATTAGATCGGACTATGTACGAAGGGATTCCCACGACCACCAGAACAAGAGGGAAACCTGGCCAAGTTACCAGGCCCAGGCTAGGAAGGAGTCAGATTGTATTGCACATCAGTCAGATTAATCCTTGCTGGAAAGCCTGATTTTTTTTTTTTTTTCTAATGGGGACAAACAAGCTGTCAATTGCCTGGGGATTCCAAGGTGATTGCTGCAAACCGTGATGGTACTTGTTCCTTGGGGACAGACAAGGATGGACTCAAGAAAGATTCTGGAAAGATGGTGGTTTGATTACACTATGTTCCCCCCCCCCCACACACACACACACACACACTTCCATCTCCATCTTATGTCTATTTCCTGAGCAAAGGCGCTACTGGAGCCTGGAGACACCAGGATGAATACAGGGGAAGCCTCAGGGACGCTGTAGGAGAAATGGTGAGACTTTCTCCACCGTGGGGCCTCCTGAAAGCCTGGAGGCCCAGCTTCAGAGTGTCCAGGTCAGAACTGCAGACGCTAGTAGAGCTTGATGTGCATGGATGCAACACACACACACACACACACACACACACACACACACACACAACCCAGCTGGGGCAGGTCTACATCTATCCCGGGTGAGGCTTCTGTTCTCCTTGCCCCCAAGGACAGGTGAGCTAAGTAAGTCCTCCCTGCTCTTGGGTCTGAAGGGCCCAAGGAGACCAGGAAGAAAAGAGTATCCTCCTAGAGTTCAGCTGTGACACTGGTCCTCAGGGGTGAAGACCCTTTGGCCTCTCTCCAGAATACCTCCACCTAATGTTCTCCAACAACCACGCCTGAGCCTCAGGAAGAGGCAAAGAGACCTAGTAATACATCCAGTAGCCAAAGAAGGTGTGATCACATTGAACAGCACAGTCCTGCCCCGTAGGAGCTTATACTCTTGGAGGAAATAAGAATCACAGCAAAAGTTGTTCATTTCCATCAATTCCAAAAATAACCTATCGTGAAAAATCACCCTGTTTCATAAAGAGCAAGTAGAGTAGCTTACAACCCCTTCCACAAGCAGGAAATGGGCATTTCCCTCTTCTTCCATATTTCCTGAAGAAATTTTTTAAGTTAATAAAATAAAGGGATAGGGCCAAGGAAGACTTCCTCTCTTGCGGTTCCTAATTTTTTACTACGTCAGACATAACTATGATGCAAAGGAGCTGCTCTCATAAAGACAACAGAAATTTATAGAGCCAAATGAACATAGCTGATGGTGTTTTAAAGGGCTAATAAATAACACCTCTTTCTCCACCACCTGGAGATTAAAACCAAATGAGAGTCCTATAGATAGAATTCAAAATATCGCCAATGTTATTGACCATGAGGTTTTAGATCTGTGGCCAAGAGGGCTTGCTAATACTTTATCTCCAAGTTAATCAGACCCACCCCATGCGGACCCCTCCAGGGCATTCATCTCACTTCAGGGCCAAGAGATCTGCAGGCCCAGAAGGGGCTGAGCCCCCCATGTCCAGTACTGCCCCCTAACTCTCTGGTCCTTTTTCCTAAGTCACCATCAGACTCAGTTATCCTTTGCTCCCTGGGAGGAGTAGGGGAGGCAGGGATCAGCCAGTAGTGCTACTCTAGAGGATAGAGTAGCACAGGCACATGACGTTAGGCAAAGACACCTCCTATGCTCCAGCCCAATAGCCATCTCCTTCAAAGTGGACCCCTGGGACAGAGTGTTTTTATTGATGCTACAATTGTGAGAACATTTTTAAGTTCGTCTCTAAGAATCCTATTCAGAGCCTGTAGCTATTCTTTCAATACCTTCAGTTATAGGCAAGTTTCATATCCAAAGGTTAGAAAGTCAAAAGTCATTGGAGTGGGCTTCCCTGGTGGCGCAGTGGTTGAGAGTCCGCCTGCCGATGCAGGGGACACGGGTTCGTGCCCTGGTCCGGGAAGATCCCACGTGCCGCGGAGCGGCTAGGCCCGTGAGCCATGGCCGCTGAGCCTGTGCGTCCGGAGCCCGTGCTCCGCAACGGGAGAGGCCACAACAGTGAGAGGCCCGCGTACGGCAAAAAAAAAAAAAAAAAAAAAAAAAGTCATTGGAGTAAAACAGGTAGAAACCTTTTGGGTCAATATGAGGGTGACACAGTGGAGAGATGAATGTGGTTTTCTTGTGTCACATATAAACTGATCCTGAAGTTTGATCGATGTTTTAATACAAGGGCAGCACCCTGGGTATGAGGGTATGGTTCCTGTGGTGATATTTTCTGAAACTAAAAATTGGATCCCATGATCTGACAAAGACTTTTTAAGCCACTTCCATGTATAAGAAGCTATCTTGCAAATATAACTTAGATGCCAAAATATTTTACTTTCTGACATATGTCAATTTTTTATGAACAGACCCAGGTGAAATTTTGATGAAAACCTTTGCATCACCAATTCTAAGCACACGAATGGTATGTGTAAAGTACTTACGAGTTGATAACTTTGAAGAGGATAGTCTTCATTTCACAAAACTCTGCTATATTTATGTAAAAAATCACACTCACTGCTTTACAGTAAAACCTCAAATGCAAACAATGGTGGAAGGGTTCATACTGACCCTTACCAGGAAGCCCAATCAGCTGAACCAGCTCAGCTGTTAATCAGAGAGAGGATTGAGCTGAAAATGAATAAACCATTTTTAACTGTACTTTAGTCTTAGAAGAGGGATTAATCATGTTTCCTATCACATTTACATTTTCCATTGCGTTGCAATTAATTTTGTGAGACAGCCTCTTTGGAAACAAGTAATGGGTTTCAAAAGGTGGATAGAAGAAAGTGAGGCATTAAAAGGCAGTTAGAAGTTAGAAACCCAAGAGCCCCATCTGAAAAACCCTGGCAGTGAGAGAGCTTGCCCCTTCCAGGGGATCAGAGGAAGACAGGGAAAGGAATGAGTGTTGGGGAAAGCAGGCAGGGCACAGTCTGAGACGATCAGAAAGAAATAAGGGGTCTTCCTTCCACCTCCTCATAGGGAGGGTAAGACAGGGAGAAGGGGTAAGGGAAGAAAGGCAGTGGGAAGCCCAGAGAAATGACTCCTCTGTACTACAGGCCTCAAGAAATCGTAAGAAATATGGGACTTACTCATATCAGAGAATAGTGACATTTAGGAAAGAGCTCCCAGCGCAGCCAGGCCTAGTAGTCCCATCTGCATCGCGCGGGACAGGAACACAGAGGCCCCCAGGGCCACGTTAAGGTACAAAATTGCTCTTCTGTGGCATCTGGGAGGACTCCCGTCAGAACTTCAGACTGTTCGCCCCTCTGCTCGGAAGATATTTTCACTGCCTACCGGGAGGTGGGAACAGCTGGGCTGTTAAAGTCAACAGGCTCCCACTTCCACACTGAGCAGATTGTGTCATAATTGGAAATGTGAAATTCGCCTTCCTCTGTGTAGACTTCTAAGGCAGGGAGATGCCTGTCTGCGTTTCCTCCAGACCCCAGGAAGGGCCGGTCACAGACCTGAGTAAATACTCCAGCCATGTTGGCGAGGAGAGGGGGCCACAGCACCTGCCAAGTCCCTATAACAAGCATGGGCTCAGCAGCCCTATTTCGTTTTGTTTTTTGGTGGCGGGAGTGTATAGGAGACAGGAGGATGCAGGGGAGGCTAGGACCAAAACAGGCCTTATTAGCTATACAGTCTTGCACCTGAAGTGTCCTCATGGATCCCCCAACTTGTCCATGAAAATCTGGTCGTTCATCTCAAATCCTGCCTGTTCCCTGAGGCATCCCGGCCACCTTGAGATACCCTCCCTTCTCTGAGGTTGAACTTCCATAAACCTGCACGTGGACACTCCCTGGAACCCAGAGGGGTCTTCCATGGGACCAAGCCCTCTTTCCC
>NW_006773751.1:4197846-4229920 GCF_000442215.2 Lipotes vexillifer | reverse complement strand
TGATTTTCCTTCCTTTTCCCTCAGTCCTTGCCTCTTTTAACTCCTTCCTGAAGTCCCACTCTTTCCTTACTCTCCCCCGACCCAATCAGAACCCACCCCCCTCCCCATGCTCATGTAGCCCCAAGTCCTCCTGGGCAGCTTATCAATTGCTCTGGCTCTGTTCTCTGTCATGAGTCAAAGATGGGTCTACTCTGCCCACAGTTTCTGCTGCTGAGCACGTGTTTGGGGGCTCTGGGTCCATGTGGGGGAGGAAGGTCTTCAGGGTCCACCATTCCAGTTTGCAGTTTTCTCTTTCCCCAAATATGTATCTAAACATACCAGACACATCTCAAACTGCAAGGTTTCGTTTCCTGCCAAAACCCATCACCAGGGCTATTGAAGAGACACATATTTTTCCTGTTAATGTAATTTTGAACTAATTACTCTTCCAAATGCCTTAGTCCCCTCCCAAACTTCCTGCACAGTGAAAGATACTGTGCCCAGTTTCTCCTCTTCAATTTCTGGGTTTCTCTCTGGCTTGTTTTGGGGGTGGAGAGTGGGTCAGGGTGAAGAGGCTAAGAAAACTCTCCTACCACCCAAAGAAGTCGGATTTTTTTCTCCCCAAGTAGTATGCAAATTCCTTTTTGCCCCACAGGATCTAGCATAGCACCAGGCACATTGAGTTGCTTCAGAGTGAGCTAAGCAGCAGAGCTGGGACTCCAACCCAGTGCCTTCCTCTGTTCCACAGTGTTCCATGGCTGGGCTGACCAGAGGGTCCTCTAGGAAAAAATTAAAATACTATTGGGTCTGGGGGTCAGAGGGCAGGTGTGTTCAGAGCCAGCGGAGCTCCCCTGCCCCCAGTCCTGCTGTGCATGGTCTCTTAGCAAGGGTCCAGACCCTCAGGTGCAGAGGTGGGTTCCACAGTCATTTAACATCTGTGGCAATGTTATCAACCACCCTTTCCTAGCCTTTGCCAAGGAGTTTGACGCCCAGACAAAACCCAGCCTGTGGCCAGGGAGAGAAGGTGAGGAGGCCAGTCAAGGAACCCTGCTCCCCCATTATAATTTGGCTGAGAGTAAGAACAGGAAACACTAACAATTTATATTCTTTTTACACAGAATCAATCCAACAGGCCAGACTGAGATCTGATCCTAGGTCCATAGACAGAGGCTTTCATGCATTTTTTTTTTAGCATTGCAACCCCTTTTTCCAGTGAAATCTTACACAGAACCACCAAATAGAAAAGCAGTAAAAGTGGTAGAAGTGAGAGAGGGGTCCCAGAGCCCCAACTACCTGGTTCTCTGACCCTGTCCTTTTCCCAACTCAATCTCCCCCCACCTACCCCGCCCCCTGGGCACCCTAGGGTGGAGAACCATGGCAGCAAAGCAGTCAGGCAGCTGTGGAGGCAGGGGGTGAGGGACAGGCAGAACAGTTGAAGAGCGAATCTGTTCTGCACAAAGACCCTTGAAGTGAGCTACTTTTGTTTACAGAGAGTAAATAACGGGCCTAGGGATCAGAATGAAGCCTGACACAGGACCTGTCAACATTTCTAGCATTCATAGGATTTAAACATTTAAACAGCAAGATTTTGAAGGGTCTTTGACTTTTCTTTTTTTTTTTCTCCATATGTCAACAAATACTGCTTTTGCTGAGTGAAGAGCCTGGCCTTGCCTTTCCTGATGAAAAACAAAAGAGGTGAAGTGAGAGAGAAGATGAGTTTAAAAAACAAAAAAGAGAGAGTGTAAAGGATGAGGATTCTTAAGTGTCCTGAAGAAGAGACCCAGGACAGAGAGAGGGAGATGGAGGTGGAGGGACTTGGAGAGTTACAGCCCTAAAGCCCCTCGTGTGTTGAAGTTTGGTCGTGCCATTCATTACATAGATAAGTCAGCCGAGGCCCCGAAAGTAAATGGAGTTTTAGGCTAGATAGTAAAGCCAAGTTAAGAAATGATAATATTCATGAAAACTGGAGCTCACCGTTTCTGATGCCTGCTTTTCACATGGGGAATTTTTTTTAAAGGGAAAGGCAGTTCTCCCAGACTAAGGAAAAGAGACTCACAGCCCTGAATCAGTTCTGTCAGCAAACATTTACTGAGCCCCTACTGTGTGTCATTCTTTGCCCTGGGTGCTGGGGAATAGAGATGAAAGGGACACAGCCCCTGCCCTCAAGGACCCCACACGCAGGCCAGTAGGGGAGGCAGACAGATCATAACTGCAGCACAACCTAATAAGTGTCATGACTGTGCTGTGCGGACGTTGCTGTGGAGGTGGCATCAGGACCAGATCCACAATTTATGGACCTCAATGCAAAATAAAAATGCAGGGTCCCTTACTTTCAAACTCTTTAGAATTCTAAGATGGTGACAGCAGAGCATTAAACCAAATGCAGGGGCCTTCTGAGCACGGGGCCCTGTGTGACTGCATAGGTGACACGTCCATGAAGCCAGCCCTGGGTGTCAGCTACCACTTCACAGAGGAAGCCAAGTCTGAAAAGACAACGAAGTCACTGGCAGATAGACTGGAACATTTTCTAGAACATTCCAGAAAAAGATAACAGCAGGTCTAAAGGCACAGAGATGTACAAGCACACACTGTATTTGAGAGATCGCCACAAGTTCCAGTAGGCCAGAGTATGAGAACTGGGGGAGTAACAAGAAAGGAGGCTGGCAAGGGAGCAGAGCCCAAACATCACGGTTCTTTGAAACCTACTTGGCAGTTTTCTTGTGGGTGTTGGTGAGTCATTGAAGCTGCCCAGGAATATGCTCTAACGGGTAATTTAGGGGAAAAAACCACTTGGGCGGCAGGAGGGGTGTGGATTGAAGGAGAGTAAGCCTGGAGCTGCCCCCAAGTTGGGAGGTCAGTGCAGGACTCCAGGCAGGAACCCAAGAGGAAACATCCAGAGGGCATCCAAATATTGAAGAAAGAGTTCCTAGCTGGGGATAGAGATTTCGGGCTCACGCACAGGGGCTGTTGAATTCTTAAGAGCGGATGCAGTTACCTGGAGAGAGGATAAAAGTGGGCCCCCAAAACAAAGATGCAGGTGGAGGCAAAGGAGAGGTGTTGGAGGTACAAGGATAACCAACAGAGCAAATCACATTATTCAAGAGACAAAAGAGTTTCAGGGAGGAGGGAGTGGCCAACTTGAAAAATAATCCAAGAGTAAGGTAAGGACTATAGTGGCCAAGAGAACTGAGGGAAGAGACACAGGGTGTAATGTCCAAAGATGGGGACGTAGTCAGTGGTTGTTTCTAGGGCAATGGCAGTCTAGAAGAGCATGCGGATGATGGAAGGCTCTGGATCTGCATCTCCAGCTGCCCCGTGGCCAGTCCACTGCCCCATCCCAGGTCCTTCAGGGGCTGCAGCAGCCTGGTTTTCCCTAGAGCTGGAGCAGAGAAGTGTCTCCTCCCACTTGCTCCCTCATGGCTGACATGTGCCCCTGCAGAAGCTGTCAAGGGCCACATCTGACCTTGAGGATGACATTGGGGTGTGCATCTACCCCATGGTCACCTTCCCTCATCCTCACAGACATTGAACCAGTCATACACCCCACTGCCAGACAAGTCCTGGCCTCTGCAGCTGGCCAAACTCTTTGCACTGGGGTTACAGTACTGCTACCAACATGAAACTCTCATGAGGCCCCAAACAGGAAGTCCCCCTCCACCCTGCTTGTTAGAACTTAACAGTACTTTCCTTTTACTTACTTGCCCTGCATAATAAATAGCTCATCTGTCTTAGTACTTGGTACAAGTTTCCCATAAGGACCCGCTTAGATATCAATGAGCACAGTCCATGCAGCATCACAGTAAAGCACCCTGGCTCCACTGGCTCTCAGGCAGTGGACTGTGCCCTCCTGAGCCTCAGAGCTCCTGCTGCATTAGGTGTACAGCCTGGGAGAGCAATGGTCCAACACAGAGCTTCCTTTTATTGAGTTCTTCCTGTGTGCCCAGTGTTTAATACCTGTTATCTCGCTTCCTTCTCAGTTCAAGCCAATGAGGTACATTGTCCTATTTCCCAGAAAAGGTAAACCAGAGCAGCCAATGGGTGTATGGCAGGGCAGAGACTGTTCCGGTCCTCTCCACTGTGTCTGGGTGGAGAGGCCTTTATGCAGTCTTTTGTACTTTTCCATATCTCAGGCAATAATAGGCTTCTGGTCTTGCCTCTCCCCGAAGATAGCAGAATAAGAAGAATCAACCAATGGGACCCTCTCTCATTCTTGGATTCACATCACAGGCTACCAACCAGATTGTGGGAAGGGGGTAGGACAGGCCAAATTGACTATGGTCCAAGGTCTCCAAAAGAGGTATCCCTCCTGACCCTGAAACAGCCAGAGAGTATAGGTAGCCTCACTCTCAGGAAAGCCTCCTGCTGTTCTCTGAGTGTGTACACACACACACACACACACACACACACACACACACACACTCCTTACTGCACAGAGATAAACCACAGATGGAACCCACATCATATGTGAAGATGCAAGCCAGTCATCCACCCTGGTTCTGGCTTGTTTACAGATGGCATTGCTTCTGATGTGGCCTCCATCCATTCTGACTGGCTGATGCCCGTGCCATATCTGTTGGCTAAATATTTTTTATATCAGCCTTGATTCTGGAGACAATGAGACTCAGACAGGTTAAATAATATGCTCATGGACCCTCAGCTGTTAAACGGCAGAGGCAGCATTCACAACCAGCTCTATCTAACTCCACCACCTCACACTCTTAGCCTCGATGCTCTGTACACCATGCCTCTCACTTCCAGAATGCCTACAGGGTTTCCATGTAGATAGACCCCTAGTGTTCTCCCAAACATGCTTGATGTCCCATGATGGAAATCCAAAGCTGACCCTGTTTGGAAGCTTGGCTATGCACAATAAGGAAAGAACTCTAGGGAAAGGCAAATGATGAATTCCATTTTTGCAAATCTCACAAATTTTAGAGGAACCATCTAGTTGGGTGGATGAGCCAGGGCTTTTTTATTTTCTGAACTGGATTACCTGTTCCTGGGAAATTCCCATGCTTTCAGTTTCCAGGCCTTTAATTATGTTACTGTATGCTTTTTAAATCCTCACCTTGTTAGCAGGTGACCCTCATGAGTTTAGGGCAGTGGACCAGCCCACACACTACCCGGATAAGAGGAGACACTGAACTGAAACAGATGCAAATAACCAGACTCCTGCTCTCCTGTGAAATAATGTTCAGGAAGCAATAAGCAAGCCACAGGCATTACAGCAGCAATGCCCAGCCGGCAGCCACAGGGCAGAGAAGATGGGAACAATGGGTCCTTCGTTTCCCACACTTCTCTGCTTCCCCAGTCCACTAGGGCAGTAGTTCTCAAAGTGTCGCCTGGAAACTTTGAGAACTACTCAAAGCAGCAGCAGCAGCATCTGGAAACTTGTGAGAAGTGCAAATGCTCTAGCCCCACACCATAACGGCTGAATCAGTGTTTTAACCAGCCCACCTGCTGATTCTGATGTGCACTAAAAATTAAGAGCCACTGCACCAGAGGTCTGCAAAGATTCAAGATTATGAGCATCTGTCCCTTTGACTAAGAGAAATTGGGAATCATAAGCCTCTCAAGAGAAGCATGTCTAAAAAGGAGATGATGTGGAAAAAGCATGAACTTCAGAGTCAGATGAACATGGGATTGTATCCCATCTCAGCCACTTACTAACCATGTGACCTTCAGCACGTCACTTAATGTTTCTAAGAATTCATTTCACCATCTGTAAAATGGAAATCATAAAACCTAGCATAATGCCTGGCATATAGAAGGTGCCAAATTGAAAGTAACTGTTATAATGTTGCTTCATGTCAATCAGCAACTGAGCACAGCAGCCAACAGCTTTTGAGTTCCTTTCTCTTCTGTAAGCAGATGATGGGGAACATCCACACAAGGGGAGGGATGACCTCCCTGGAGGGATGGGCAGACAGTAGAGCCAGGTGGGGAGATGTTCAAACTTCAACGGCTCTGTGTGTGCTCGGAGAGAATAACAGGATCACAGTGATCTGATCAGCACAGTTGGGGAGCAATACATTCGAGGGCCAGACCCAGATCTTCATGGACAGAACGTCATCAAGGAAAAGCTGCCTCTCCTTCATGCATACACTCCCTTAAGAAACCATCCCATTGAGAAACATGCAGTGACGCACTGAAGTGCAATGCAAAACTCTTGCCATCACAGAGCAAAGCAGGTCCACCAGGTAAACCAAACACCAAGCTCACATCTTCCTGGGACAGAAGGGATGGAGAAGAGGACAAGAGACAAAGAATCAAGGGCAGAGTGGACCCCTGACACAAGGTCAGAAGCTAGGGGATGAGTGAACATAATTTATAGCAGAGCTTCTCAACTTTAATGCGTGGATAATTCACTCATTAAAATGCAGACTCGGATTCAGCAAATCTGGGATGGTGCCTGAGACTCTACATTTCTACAAGCTCCCAGGAAATGCTGGTGTTGCACTTCTAATAGCCCTTTTGGACGATAACAACAGTGTTTATCACAGGGAGGGGGAAGGGTAAGCTGTGACAAAGCGAGAGAGAGGCATGGACATATATACACTACCAAACATGAGGTAGATAGCTAGCGGGAAGCAGCCGCATAGCACAGGGAGATCAGCCAGGTGCTTTGTTACCACCTGGAGGGGTGGGATAGGGAGGGTGGGTGGGAGGGAGACGTAAGAGGGAAGAGATATGGGAACATATGTATAACTGATTCACTTTGTTATAAAACAGAAACTAACACACCATTGTAAAGCAATTATACTCCAATAAAGATGTGAATAAATAAAAGTCTAGATTCCAATTCTGGTTCTGACCCAGCTTGTGTGACACAGGGGCCTTGAGAAAGTCACTTAACCTCTCTGACCCTGTTTCCTCATCTATAAAATGGGAAAACTAATGCCTACCACACAGAATTCTAGGAAATCCAGAAGATAATACACATTAGAGCACAACATAGTGCCTGCTACTTGGTAATCTCTTGAAAGATGAAGCTGGGATGAACACCACCTATAATTCCAGCAACACAAAGGGGTGAGGACTGTGTAATATTTTGCTGGACCCCAAGACGACCCAGGGTTTGGTGATGCTTTGATCTTGTTGCTAGGATTTACCTGCTGGCTATCTTCTTCTCTAACTCCTCTGTCTTTTCAGCCCTGAAACTGGGGTATTCCCAGGCTTGGTATTTGGCCCTCTGCCCCCATCTCTCCTCCCCAACCCTGGCCTCACTCCCATTCCCAGCTCCAGTTCTCACCCCTGAGGAGAGAGGAGATGCCCACAATTCCACCTATTCCTGATTCTCCTTCCTGATCGTGGGCCCTAGTTATCCTCTGTCTCTACCTGGAATCCCACTGTCCATTCTGTTCACCTTGGCTAGATCCAACATTCTCATCAGATTACTCCACAAACCAGCACAGCTGCTCACTCCCCTGCCTCTGTCAGCGTTCTCACCTTCTTAGCTTAGGTGTCCCTCCCCAGGCAGCCTTCCCCAGCCAGGCAGGGGGAGTGAGATGACCTCCATGTGCTCCAACAGCACCTGGCACACATGTCTAGTGTAGCACTCACCCTACCATGCTGTCCTTTCCTGTGCCTTTGTCCCTCTCTACCATTGCACAGGGACCTCCTTGAGGGTGGGATCCCTGGTCTTGATCACCTGTGATCCCCAGTGCTTGACAAATAAAGGCTTAAATTCCAACCTGACAACAATTCCTCTTTATCCAGGACATTCTGAGGAAGCTGGGCATGCGAGAAATAATGATGCACTGGGACATGAGAAACCACTACTGTTAGCCGGGCCAGTGCTCAATCCCACCACAGTAGAGCTGATACTGACCTAGGTTCTTGGCCTTCCCCAGTCAATAGAAGTTGATAAGAGGCCCGACAAGAAATTCAGGCAATGGTTTACTGGGGCCCCTGCTGCAGCAGGAGAACAAATAACAGGTTCCCTTGCTCACTCCCCAAACGGGGGATGCGTTGGTTCCTTATATGGGGTGAGGGTAGGGGTGTGCCCAGGTGTCGGGCAGGAGGGATGGCTTAAGAGGTTTGCCCACCTCTTTGGTGGTGTTGAGTGCAGGGGGCATGCACAGTACCCTGCTTTTGTTCCTGGACCCTGTTTTTGCTCTCAGCTCTTCAGAAGTGGCAGTTGGGCTTTTTAGGTCTTCTTCTATCTTGTTGTCTATAATTTGCCCCAACTGCATATGCATGCAGTTACTTTTAGTCCCCTATAGTTTCTTTGTATTTTGTTGCTCAAGTAGACGTTTGTTCAGGTGCAAGAACTGCAGCAAAGGGTCCCAGGTCCTAGCCTGTCTCATAACTCAGATAGAGCTAAGTGAGCATGAAACTCGGACTTGGAATCCAAGTATAGGCTCTTGGCTCTCCCAAGCCTGAATCCAGACCTTGGGAGTCATCACCTCTGGCTAGTCACAAAGGAAAGAAACCCAGAACCCTGATGAGAGTGCCTGGGAAGGGGAGAGGATATAAGGACAGGGAAGGGAAGGGAATGGAAGGAAAGAGGAGGGGAGAGAAGCGGGGAGGAAGGGAGAGAAACTTTTTTCCTCCAAATCTTCACGCCCTCCTTCTCAGCACTTTGTGATAAAGATTAACTTAAACTCTTTCTCAACAAATAATGGCTGGAGAAGAGGGAAATTCATAAACACTGCCAATTTAATAAATTTTGTCCCCTCACACAGGAACATGTCCTAGCACTATGCCTCACACAATATATTGCTTAATAAAATAAAGGATGAATTATAAAATAGTCTGTAGGAAAAATACTTGTAAATGAAGTGCTATTGTCATAATCATCACCATATTACTCTGGGCTGTCCCTAGCGTGTGGTATCTTAGAGTCTCCAATCGGCCCTCATTTACGCAACATTCCAAGGATCTAGGAACCTCAAAATAAGCCTTAATGTTAGTCCAGAATTTACCGAGTCAATGCTACCATTGCCTATTCCATAAACACTTGTGTCTACCATCAAGCAGAATAGAAGTTTTAGGACTTCCCTGGTGGCAGAGTGGTTAAGAATCTGCCTGCCAACGCAGGGGACATGGGTTTGATCCCTGGTCGAAGAAGATCACACATGCCGCAGAGCAACTAAGCCCATGTGCCACAACTACTGAGCCTGTGCTCTAGAGCCTGTGCTCTGCAACAAGAGAAGCCACCACAATGAGAAACACAGGCACCACAATGAAGGCCCAACAGAGCCAAATATAAATAAATTAAATAAATAAATAAATTTTAAAAAAAGAAAAAAAAGTTAAACAGAATAGTATTTTTAAATATCATTCTATGTATTTCTCATTCCTGGTAATTTGGTAGCTTGTGTTGCCCACCAGCCCTCTACCCTCAGAGTCTGAGTTATCCATGGCTTTGGGGTGGGGTGGGGTGGAATGGAAGAGAAAACAAGGAATTAAGTTTTTCAAGAAGAAAAAGGCTTTGACATTCTATTTTAACTTTTTAAAATTCACAGAAAAGACAATAATCTTGAAAGCCCTGGTTTTCCAGTGCAAGAACCAGGCACTTGAGAAAATGAAAACCTCTTTCTGGACTCCTTAGAGTAGGCAGGATCGAAAAGATGAAATGAAACAGTTTTCCTCTACTGGATAGGAGAAGCTCTAGGAATATCACAGAGAAAGAAATCAAGAAAATTAAATTAACATGTAAGTGAGTGTCCTGAGAGGACCCAGCCTGTCCCTTCCAGGGTACGCCTCCAGGGGGTTGCTTCCAGAATCCAAAGTGGGAAGAAGGGGCCCCATCAGAGGGGATGTATCATCCCTCAGCACACACACATACAAACACACATGCACACACACACATTTCAACCCTGGAAATTTCAGAAGATCGTTGTGGGTTAGCAAGAACTGAGTCAAGACACGAACTGGTTGGGCAGTGAGCAGGGTCACTTGGACTAAACAAGGAAGACAGGAAGACAAACCACACATTACAGCAGCTACAGACACTGAGGCAACCAGTTGAGTGAGAACAATGTCCCCAAACCAGGTGGGACCAACTATCACTCCACAGGCCAGCCAGGACCAGATGCCAGAACACAAATCACATGAGAACCTTCCCACCTCTTGCTGTCTGGATTCCATGATTCCTGCACCATCCTAGGTAAGAGATGACAGAAGAACACTTGATAAGGAACAATGGTCCTGGTATAAATTTTGAATTTTAAAATACCTGAGTTTTCACTGTCTGAGTAATTAGTGAAAAGAGGCTACATATTGAGCCAGAATTTGATTAAGCTACATTTAATTGTCAAGAATAAGTCTTGGGCTTCCCTGGTGGCGCAGTGCTTGAGAGTCCGCCTGCCGATGCAGGAGACGCGGGTTCGTGCCCCGTTTCGGGAAGATCCCACATGCCGCGGAGCGGCTGGGCCCGTGAGCCATGGCCGCTGAGCCTGCGCGTCCGGAGCCTGTGCTCCGCAAATGGGAGAGGCCACGACAGTGAGAGGCCCGCATAACGCAAGAAAAAAAAAAAAAAAAAAAAAAAAAAAAGAATAAGTCTTGCGGGGACGAGGGAAAGATGGCGGAAGAGTAAGACACGGAGATCACCTTCCTCCCCACAGATACACCAGAAATACATCTACACGTGGAACAACTCCTATAGAACACCTACCGAATGCTGGCAGAAGACCTCAGACCTCCCCAAAGGAAAGAAACTCCCCACATACCTGGGTAGGGCAAAAGAAAAAAGAATAAACAGAGACAAAAGGACAGGGACGGGACCTGCACCAGTGGGAGGGAGCTGTGAAGGAGGAAAGGTTTCCATACACTAGGAGCCCCTTTGCGTGCGGAGACTGCGGGTGGCGGAGCGGGGAGCTTCGGGGCTGCAGAGGAGAGCACAACAGGGGTGCGGAGGGCAAAGCGGAGAGATTCTCGCACAGAGGTTTGGTGCCGACCGGCACTCACCAGCCCGAGAGGCTTGTCTGCTCACCCGCCAAGGCGGGCGGGGATGGGAGGTGAGGCTCAGGCTTCGGTCGGAGCAGAGCGCGGGGAGAGGACTGGGGTTGGCGGAGTGAACACAGCCTGCAGGGGGTTAGTGCGCCACGGCTAGCCGGGAGGGAGTCCGGGGAAAAGTCTGGACCTGCCGAAGAGGCAAGAGACTTTTTTTCCCTCTTTGTTTCCTGGTGCGCGAGGAGAGGGGATTAAGAGCGCTGCTTCAAGGAGCTCCAGAGACGGGCGCGAAAAGCGGCTAAGAGCGCGGACCCGAGACGGGCATGAGACGCTAAGGCTGCTGCTGCCGCCACCAAGAAGCCTGTGTGCGAGCACAGGTCACTATCCACACACCCCTTCCAGGGAGCCTGTGCAGCCTGCCACTGCCAGGGTCCCAGGATCCAGGGACAACTTCCCAGGGAGAACACACGGCGCGCCTCAGGCTGGTGCAACGTCATGCTGGCCTCTGCCGCCGCAGGCTCGCCCCGCATCCGTACCCCTCCCTCCCCACGGCCTGAGTGAGCCAGAGCCCCCGAATCAGCGGCTCCTTTAAGCCCGTCCTGTCTGAGCGGAAGAACAGACGCCCTCTGGCGACCTACACGCAGAGGCGGGGCCAAATCCAAAGCTAAGCCCCTGGGAGCTGTGACAACAAAGAAGAGAAAGGGAAATCTCTCCCAGCAGCCTCAGAAGCAGCGGATTAAATCTCCACAATCAACTTGATGTACCCTGCATCTGTGGAATACATGAATAGACAACGAATCATCCCAAATTTAGGAGGTGGACTTTGAGAGCAATATTTATGATTTCTTCCCCCTTTTCCTCTTTTTGTAAGTATGTATGTGTATGCTTCTGTGTGAGATATTGTCTATATAGCTTTGCTTCCACCATTTGTGCTAGGGCTCTATCCGTCACTTTTTTTTCTTTTAATTTATTTTTCTTCTTAATAATTACTTTTTATTTTAATAACTTTATTTTACTTTATCTTCTCTTTCTTTCCTTCCTTCCCTCCTTCCTTCCTTCCTCCCTCCCTCCCTCCTTTCTTTATTTCTTTCTTTCTACCTTTCTACTTCTACTAATTCTTTCTTTCTTCTTTTTCTCCCTTTTATTCTGAGCTGTGTGGATGAAAGGCTCTTGGTGCTGCAGCCAGGAGTCAGTGCTGTGCCTCTGAGGTGGGAGAGCCAACTTCAGGACACTGCTCCACAAGAAACCTCCCAGCTCCATGTAATATCAAACGGCAAAAATCTCCCAGAGATCTCCATCTCAAAACCAACATCCAGCTTCACTCAACGACCAGGAAGCTACAGTGCTGGACACCCTATGCCAAACAACTAGCAAGACAGGAACACAACCCCACCCATTAGCAGAGAGACTGCCTAAAATCATAATAAGTCCACAGACAACCCAAAACACACCACCAAATGTGGACCTGCCCACCAGAAAGACAAGATCCAGCATCATCCACCAGAACACAGGCACCAGTCCCCTCCACCAGGAAGCTTACACAACCCACTGAACCAACCTTAGCCACTGGGGACAGACACCAAAAACAACGGGAACTACGAACCTGCAGCCTGAAAAAGGAGACCCCAAACACAGTAAGACAAGCAAAATGAGAAGACAGAAAAACACACAGCACATGAAGGAGCAAGATAAAAACCCACCAGAACTAACAAATGAAGAGGAAATAGGCAGTCTACCTGAAAAATAATTCAGAATAATGATAGTAAAGATGATCCAAAATCTTGGAAATAGAATAGAGAAAATGCAAGAAACATTTAACAAGGACCTAGAAGAACTAAAGAGGAAACAAACAACGATGAACTACACAATAAATGAAATTAAATATACTGTAGATGGGATCAATAGCAGAATAACTGAGGCAGAAGAATGGATAAGTGACCTGGAAGATAAAATAGTGGAAATAACTACTACAGAGCACAATAAAGAAAAAAGAATGTAAAGAACTGAGGACAGTCTCAGAGACCTCTGGGACAACATTAAATGCACCAACATTCGAATTATAGGGGTTCCATAAGAAGAAGAGAAAAAAAGAAAGGGACTGAGAAAATATTTGAAGAGATTATAGTTGAAAACTTCCCTAATATGGGAAAGGAAATAGTTAATCAAGTCCAGGAAGCACAGAGAGTCCCATACAGGATAAATCCAAGGAGAAATATGCCAAGACACATATTAATCAAACTGTCAAAAATTAAATACAAAGAAAACATATTAAAAGCAGCGAGGAAAAACAACAAATAACACACAAGGGAATCCCCATAAGGTTAAACAGCTGATCTTTCAGCAGAAACTCTGCAAGCCAGAAGGGACTGGTAGGACATATTGAAAATGATGAAGGAGGAAAACCTGCAACCAAGATTACTCTACCCAGCAAGGATCTCATTCAGATTTGATGGAGAAATTAAAACCTTTACAGACAAGCAAAAGCTGAGAGAGTTCAGCACCACCAAACCAGCTTTACAACAAATGCTAAAGGAACTTCTCTAGGCAAGAAACACAAGAGAAGGAAAAGACCTACAATAACGAACCCAAAACAATTAAGAAAATGGGAATAGGAACATACATATCGATAATTACCTTAAATGTAGATGGACTAAATGCTCCCACCAAAAGACACAGATTGACTGAATCGATACAAAACCAAGACCCATATATATGCTGTCTACAAAAGACACACTTCAGACCTAGAGACACATACAGACTGAAAATGAGGGGATGGAAAAAGATATTCCATGCAAATGGAAACCAAAAGAAAGTTGGAGTAGCAATTCTCATATCAGACAAAATAGACTTTAAAATAAAGACTATTAGAAGAGACAAAGAAGGACACTACATAATGATCAAGGGATCAATCCAAGAAGAAGATATAACAATTGTAAATATTTATGCACCCAACATAGGAGTACCGCAATACATGAAGCAAATACTAACAGCCATAAAAGAGGAAATCGACAGTAACACATTCATAGTAGGGGACTTCAACACCCCACTTTCACCAATGGACAGATCATCCAAAATGAAAATAAATAAGGAAACACAAGCTTTAAATGATACATTAAACAAGATGGACTTAATTGATATTTATAGGACATTCCATCCAAAAACAACAGAATACACATTTTTCTCAAGTGCTCATGGAACATTCTTCAGGATAGATCATATCTTGGGTCACAAATCAAGCCTTGGTAAATTTGAGAAAATTGAAATTGTATCAAGTATCTTTTCTGACCAAAACACTATAAGACTAGATATCAATTACAGGAAAAGGTCTTTAAAAAATACAAACACATGGAGGCTAAACAATACACTACTTAATAACAAAGTGATCACTGAAGAAATCAAAGAGGAAATCAAAAAATACCTAGAAACAAATGACAATGGAGACACCATGACCCAAAACCTATGGGATGCAGCAAAAGCAGTCGTAAGAGGGAAGTTTACAGCAATACAATCCTTCCTTAAGAAACAGGAAACATCTCGAATAAACAACCTAACCTTGCACCTAAATCAATTAGAGAAAGAAGAACAAAAAACCCCCAATGTTAGCAGAAGGAAAGAAATCATAAAAATCAGATCAGAAATAAATGAAAAAGAAATGAAGGAAACAATAGCAAAGATCAATAACACTAAAAGCCTGTTCTTTGAGAAGATAAACAAAATTGATAAACCATTAGCCAGACTCATCAAGAAAAAAAAGGGAGAAGACTCAAATCAATAGAATTAGAAATAAAAAAGGAGAAGTAACAGCTGACGCTGCAGAAATACAAAAGACCACGAGAGATTACTACAAGCAACTCTATGCCAATAAAATGGACAACCTGAAAGAAATGGACAAATTCTTAGAAATGCACAACCTGCCAAGATGGAATCAGGAAGAAATAGAAAATATGAACAGACCAATCACAAGCACTGAAATTGAAACTGTGATTAAAAATCTTCCAACAAACAAAAGCCCAGGACCAGATGGCTTCACAGGTGAATTCTATCAAACAGTGAGAGAAGAGCTAACACCTATCCTTCTCAAACTCTTCCAAAATACAGCAGAGGGAGGAACGCTCCCAAACTCATTCTACGAGGCCACCATCACCTTGATACCAAAAGCAGACAAGGATGTCACAAAGAAAGAAAACTACAGGCCAATATCACTGATGAACATAGATGCAAAAATCCTCAACAAAATACTAGCAAACAGAATCCAACAGCACATTAAAAGGATCATACACCACGATCAAGTGCGCTTTATTCCAGGAATGCAAGGATTCTTCAATATATGAAAATCAATCAATGTGATAAACCATATTAACAAATTGAAGGAGAAAAACCATATGGTCATCTCAGTAGATGCAACTAAGCCTTTCACAAAATTCAACACCCATTTTTGATAAAAACCCTGCAGAAAGTAGGCAAAGAGGGAACTTTTCTCAACGTAATAAAGGCCATATATGACAAACCCACAGTGAACATCATCCTCAATGGTAAAAAACTGAAAGCATTTACACTAAGATCAGAAACAAGAAAAGGTTGCCCACTCTCACCACTCTTATTCAACATAGTTTTGGAAGTTTTAGCCATAGCAATCAGAGAAGGAAAGGAAATAAAAGGAATCCAATTCGGAAAAGAAGTAAAGCTGTCACTGTTTGCAGATGACATGATACTATACATAGAGAATCCTAAAGATGTTACCAGAAAACTACTAGAGCTAATCAATGAATTTGGTAAAGTAGCAGGATACAAAATTAATGCACAGAAATCTCTGGCATTCCTATATACTAATGATGAAATATCTGAAAGTGAAATCAAGAAAACACTTCCATTTACCACTGCAACAAAAAGAATAAAATATCTAGGAATAAACCTACCTAAGGAGACAAAAGACCTGTATGCAGAAAATTATAAGACACTGATGAAAGAAATTAAAGATGATACAAATAGATGGAGAGATATACCATGTTCTTGGATTTGAAGAATCAACATTGTGAAAATGACTCTACTACCCAAAGCAATCTACAGATTCAATGCAATCCCTATCAAACTACCACTGGCATTTTTCACAGAACTAGAACAAAAAATTTCACAATTTGTATGGAAACACAAAAGACCCCGAATAGCCAAAGCAATCTTGAGAATGAAAAACGGAGCTGGAGGAATCAGCCTCCCTGACTTTAGACTATACTACAAAGCTACAGTAATCAAGACAGTATGGTACTGGCACAAAAACAGAAAGATAGATCAATGGAACAGGATAGAAAGCCCAGAGATAAACCCATGCACATATAGTCACCTTATCTTTGATAAAGGAGGCAGGAATGTACAGTGGAAGAAGGACAGCCTCTTCAATAAGTGGTGCTGGGAAAACTAGACAGGTACATGTAAAAGTATGAGATTAGATCACTCCCTAACACCATACACAAAAACAAGCTCAAAATGGATTAAAGACCTAAATGTAAGGCCAGATACTATCAAACTCTTAGAGGAAAACATAGGCAGAACACTCTATGACATAAATCACAGCAAGATCCTTTCTGACCCACCTCCTAGAGAAATGGAAATAAAAACAAAAATAAACAAATGGGACCTAATGAAACTTCAAAGCTTTTGCACAGCAAAGGAAACCATAAACAAGACCAAAAGACAACCCTCAGAATGGGAGAAAATATTTGCAAATGAAGCAACTGACAAAGGACTCATCTCCAAAATTTATAAGCAGCTTATGCAGCTCAATAACAAAAAAACAAGCAACCCAATCCAAAAATGGGCAGAAGACCTAAATAGACATTTCTCCAAAGAAGATATACAGACTGCCAACAAACACATGAATGAATGCTCAACATCATTAATCATTAGAGAAATGCAAATCAAAACTACAATGAGATATCATCTCACAGCAGTCAGAATGGCCATCATCAAAAAATCTAGAAACAATAAATGCTGGAGAGGGTGTGGAGAAAACAAGCAACTTGCACTGCTGGTGGGAATGTGAATTGTTACAGCCACTATGGAGAACAGTATGGAGGTTCCTTACAAAACTACAAATAGAACTACCATATGACCCAGCAATCCCACTACTGGGCATATACCCTGAGAAAACCATAATTCAAAAAGAGCCATGTACCAAAATGTTCATTGCAGCTCTATTTACAATAGCCCGGAGATGGAAACAACCTAAGTGCCCATCATCGGATGAATGGATAAAGAAGATGTGGCACATATATACAGTGGAATATTACTCAGCCTTAAAAAGAAATGAAATTGAGCTATTTGTAATGAGGTGGATAGACCTAGAGTCTGTCATACAGAGTGAAGTAAGTGAGAGAGAGAAAGACAAATACCATATGCTAACACATATATATGGAATTTAAGAAAAAAAAATGTCATGAAAAACCTAGGGCTAAGACAGGAATAAAGACACAGACCTACTAGAGAATGGACTTGAAGATATGGGGAAGGGGAAGGGGAAGCTGTGACAAAGTGAGAGAGTGGCATGGACATATATACACTACCAAACGTAAAACAGATAGCTAGTGGTAAGCAGCTTCATACCACAGGGAGATCAGTTCGGTACTTTGTGACCACCTAGAGGGGTGGGATAGGGAGGGTGGGAGGGAGGGAGACGCAAGAGGGAAGAGATATGGGAACATATGTATATGTATAACTGATTCACTTTGTTATAAAGCAGAAACTAACACACCATTGTAAAGCAATTATACTCCAATAAAGATGTAAAAAAAAGTCAACCTCTAAATTAAAAAAAAAAAAGAATAAGTCTTTCCACAATAGCAACAAAATGATGGCTAATGACAGTTACAGAAAAACAACATCACATTTAGCATATCTGAGGTGTGACTGAACTTCAAACCCACCACAGGTCTTGGTTTTGAGCAACGATGAAAGCAAAGCAGAGGAAATCTCTATTCTTTTGGAGCTTATAGTCCAGTGGGAAAGCAGTCATGAAACAGGCAACCCCACTACAATTATGGGACAGCAGCTGTGCTTGGTGCCGTGAAGTCCGCGTACAGGGAGGAAAGAGAGGAAGACCCCTGTCCCAAATCATCAGTCCTGCCTACCTATTGTTATGTCGGAAATGCAACATTTAGAAATGAATTCTATTCGTTAATCACTGCTTTTCTCTCTCAATCCTCTTCAAAATGCAAAGACCTGTGGGAGGGGTTATTCATGAAGTTGCTAACCTTTCCATTTTGAGACTTTAATAGCTCTTATTCTATTTAAAGATCAAAAAGCAGGAAAGCTCCAAAATGCTACTGGGGAGAGCAGGGAGGAGCATGCAAGCAGGGTTGGAGGTTCCCACAACAGACCTGTTTCGCAATATTGCCCAGGGTTGCTTTGCCCTGGACAATGGCATTTGGATCTTAGCAGAAGTATAAAGTGATCCTGTGGGTAGGATCTGATGCCTTATAAACTAGGGTAGTGTAGAGAGCACCTAGCTCTCATGATAGCTCTGACCCCTGGAAAGAAGTTGGGCTCTTTTCTCAACTCAAGGGACCTCAGCTTTCATCTTAGTGCCCAGTGGGAAGCAGGACCCTTCTCCCAATGAGGACAGAAGATCCAGTTAGTCAGAAACCCCTCCCACTTCCAAGAAGGAGCATGGCGTTGTGGTTAAATCCATTGCTCTGAAGTCCAACAAAACTCAAACTCAGCCACTTACCAAATGAGGGACTTTGGGCAAGTTACTTGACCGCTCTGAATGTTCAGTTTCTCATCTACAAAATGGGACTGATAAACATAGTTATCTCACGGGTCATTGTGAGATCACATGAGATACCGTACGCAACACGCTTTCCACAGTTATCTGTTATTTACCGGAGAGACAGTGGTGTGAAGCCACTCACAGCCACCCGGGCAGGGTGGAGTTATCTGGACCAATGCTGCCCAGCATCAGGAACACCTGGGTGCTTGTTAGACCCAGGCCCCACCCCAGGCCTATGGGATCAGAATCTCTGGGAATCTGTGTTTTAGCAAACTTTCCAAGTGACTTTTACACATGCTTAGTTTTGAGAAGCACAGCACTGTGATCACAGATTGACCTGAAGTCAGAGGCAGAGTGTCTTAGGCAAGTCCTTCCTTCTCCAGAGGCAGTGATACCTGTCTGAGATATCTTGTAAGATTGATGAGAACATTCTATAATATGCCCAAAAGGGCTTTGCAATGTATCAAACAGCATGGAAGTGGACGAGAGCATGATTATTCCCTGCATTTGTAACAGGACCCTTTAAAAGGAAGACAGCCAAGTTCTTGGCTTTCCTTCCCAGCTCTTGGCAAAACCTCCTACTGCTCTCGGAGGACTCAAGAATGTTGACCCAGAATTCCCTGCGTGTTCTCCTGGAAAAGCAAGCTACTTCTGACAGCTATAACTGTACACGGTGTATCATAAAATTCCTGCAGCTCAGACCCGACAGTTATTCCCTCTGTTTCCTGACCTGCACAGACTGCCCAGCACGGCGGAGCTCTCTGTGTCTCAGGAGCTTTCTGTGGATGGAGCACAGCTTTCAGGGGCCCCAGGATTTGAATCAAGACCAGTGAATGGGTAGAAGTGACAGAGTCAGGTTTCATGCCCAAATAAGGAAGAACTTTGCAACCATCAGAAAGTAGCATGAACTTCCCTGGGAGGTGGAGGGTGAGATCCCCAACCCAGAGATGGGCATTCACAGACATGAAATTATTTTATGATTTCCCATCCTACTCCACTCTCCTACTTTCGGTGTGCTCTGCCTGACATCTGAGGGGCCTCCTTCTAAGGATTTACCTTTCTTTCATTTAGTTGATATTTACTCATCACCTGCCACGTGTCAGGCACTGTCCTAGACATCAGCATGAAGGATCCTGCTCTCATGGAGCTTCTGGCCTAATGGGCAGTTTCGACTGGGTGAGCAGGCACTGTCCTAGACATCAGCATGAAGGATCCTGCTCTCATGGAGCTTCTGGCCTAATGGGCAGTTTCGACTGGGTGAGCAGGGGAAGGCCTCTCTGCACAGGTGGTATTTTCGACTGAAATCTACAACACAAGAAGGAGCCAGCCATGGGACAACCATTTGGACAAGGATTTCAGGCCAAGGGGACAACAGATGGTGAGGCAGGGCCTGTGCAGGAACCTGCAACACAGTGAGTTGGGGTGAGTGACAAGAGGAAGGGAAGGAGAAAAAGTCAGGAAGGGATCAGACCCAGTGGGGAAGGCTTTGTGAGCCAGTGTAACAGGTGAGGATTTTTTCTTTCTTTCTTTCTTCTTTGCAGCACTTAAACAGGTCTGCTGATTACCAGACTCATCAAAAATTTCTTTGTCAAGCACCTACTTCCCGCTATAAGCCTCGGGGAGCCAGGTCCTGTCCTCCCATCCAGCTGCTGCTTCCTCTAAACATTCTCAAGTCTGGCCCTCACTTTCAGCATCTCTGAAGGTCTCATATTTGAGAGATGATTGCTTACATGATTGCTTACCTTCTGAGCCACTAGCTGGTTACAAAACCAAAGCCCTTTTTTTTTTTTTTCTGTCTTTTCCGTGTGATGAAACACAGATGTGTATTGGATATGGGTCTAAACACAACTGGGGAACAGCAAACCCTATCTATGTGGGGCACCAATATAGCACAGTGGCTAAGGCACAGGGTCTAGAGCCCGAATGCCTGGCTTTCAATGCAGGTTCCTTCTTACTTACCAGCCATGTGATCTTGGGCAAGCCACTTAGCTCTCAGAGCCTCAGTTTTGCTGTATGTAAAATGAGGAACGTGACAGTCCCTGCTTCATGGGATGTTAAGTACACACTGATATTTTATAAGTATAGAACTTAGAACAGAGGCTGACACTTAGTAAGTGCTTAATAAGTACAAAACCTTATTTGGCCCAAACTTTGGCTCTTTGTGAGTTTTAACATTTGTTCAACACTGGACACATATTTGTTGAGTATCTGCTATGTAATAGGCATTCTGCTAGGCATGCTTTCAGAAAGAGCTTTGGGCTGGAAGTCAGAAGACCTGAGTTCTGGTCTCAGTTTTCCTAGGAGCTGATCAACCTCACCATCTCTTGTCCTCAGGTTTCTTCCCCTTTAAAGGTGGACCCTGGGGACACCTGACTTGCAAGGGTCCCCTGGTCCTGGCCTGCCTAGATGACCACCCTCGTGAGAACCAAGCCCACAGTCCTCCCCAAGCAGGGCCAACCTCTCCAGCCATTCACCTCCACCAGGTCCCCATGTGCGAGCACACGCCCTGGAGAGAAGTGGGCCTGATCACTGTCTCGTGCTCGCCATAAAATATTGATTGGGGTATTTAAAATTTCGAAATGATTTAGGAGCCCCAGACGAGGACATAATGTGCTGTGCCCAGCTGGGTTATGAGCCATCTATCTCCTGTCAGCAAGCAGCAAGAAACTGACAGAATCAATACAGACGCGTCTGAAGACAGACTTAACTCATTTCCTTCCTCACCCACCCCTTCCCCAGGCTATGGTTGGAGTGGGTCAACCCTCGAGGTTGGCACCAAAGCTGGGGCCTGGACGCCCATCTGCCCAGGTGCTGCCTGTTTTCACTCCCTCCATTGGCTGAGGCTGGCACTTTTGCTGATGCGTCAAAAAAATTAAGGAATCTAACAGTACTGTATCATACCTCTTTAAATGTAAAATATCTTGTACCTGCTTTATGATACATAGTAGTGACTGTGCTTTATCAGATCTGTTTATAATGACATTATTCTGGAAGGTTTTCTTTCCATATGATGATTGAGAAGCTAATTAAAAAAATGGTGCCAGGTACCACACCAGTAACAGAACTTTGCTGTTTTCTGACGTTTTGTTTTTTACCTTTTTTTCTTTTAATGGAGTGTGCTGGATGTCTCTATATTTTTGTTCAGATGACTGCAGAACCTGGAAAAGCTGTTGCTGCTCTTGATGCATAACATACTGCTATTGGTTTTTTTTTATATAAATAAATAAATAAATAAATACACACATATATATAATTTGAATTTTTGGAAATTTTAGCTGTGCTGTCAACTTTGGAAAATTATCCCAGTTGTACCGTGTTGGGTTGGCCTTGTACAGAAATTAACAGCCATATTGGTTTAGAAATGTTAAACATTTTTTCCCATTTGTACAGGGGTAAGGCACTGTATTAAATATGAAAGGTCTTATCTACATGGGTTTGATTGCAGAAACTAATAAGGTATTCTCTAAATTAAAAACAAAAAGAAAAATTAAGGAATCTAGAACTTCCACACTTCTTTCCCTCTCTAATGGTCTAAATAGTGTCTTCTGGCCTGTGTCCTGAAAGGAGAATCACAATAGTAGCCTCCTTATATTTAGCTCCAAGAATCTTATAAGAATCATCATTACTTAACTTCTCAGAGCCTCAGTTTCCTTATCTGTGAAAGGAAGGGGGTAATGATACCTTCCTCAAAGAGTTACATCAGATTAAAGCAGATGCATTGTGAATATACTTAATGCCACTGACTTGCACACTTAAAAATGGCTAAAAGGGCAAATTTCATGTTATGTGTGTTTTAAAATAACAAGCTTAAAGCAGACAAATGACATTGCCAGCACATAAAAGGCTCTCCATAAATGGCACCTGCTGAGAAGACTGGGATGCAGAGAGTAACAAGTAGCATATCGGAGGTAAGGAGTTTCAAAGCAACAGAGCTGGTATTTGAACCCAGGTCTGCCCAATGCTGAAACGGGAGCCCTGTCCTCCAAGCTACGCTGTGTCACAGAAGAACAGGTGCGCTGCAGGGAGGTCTTATTCATCTGTGTTTGCCAGGTCCACCCACTGCCTGACCAGCATCCTAGGTGCCAGGCTTGCATTACTCAGTGAGGTTAATAAATGTGTCACTCCCAGGGAATGGCTTTCTCCCTTCCTGCCTCACACACGGTTCTATGCACCGGAAGCATTTATTATACTCGTTGAGAGGCTTGAATCGGAATTTAATTTTTCTAGCTAAACAATGGTGCGTGCAGCAGCCCAACAGAATTACTTGTTTAATCTTATCCTTGCACGCCTACTCAGCCTAAGGCAACTGGCTAACCCCAGGAGCAGCATGACATCTCAAGATTTAGGATGCTAAGGAGCGGATCTATAAAGGACTTACTTACTATATCAAGAAAAAGCCCATCTGGACGTCTTTTTTAACTCAGGATTTTTTTTTTCATGATAAATTTATCTTCCTAAAGGCATACATACCAAAGCCACTTTTACCCAAGGCTGTGTTGAGCCCCTTCACAGTAGAGGATACAGACCTACTCTCTGGTTTCCCACTCCAAGCTTAATATTTTAGCATGGTCTTTGCTTGATTATAATCTATCTTTCATTCAAACCCCTCCTGCAGTCTGTCATTTCTTTGAGTACCTGGTACATGCCAGGCAATGGGGCCCATTTGGAGAGATAACTAAGACAGAGTCTTTGCCCTCAGAGGACTCACAGTCTAGGAGAAAAGACAAACAGGAACACAGAAGAGGACAATACAGCGATTCAGGGGCACCAGTGCACGGAACGGTTCATTCTCCTGGAGGGACAGGAGCAACACAGGCTGTGAGGCACTTTTGCATCTGCATTCTAAGCAGTGGGACCTGAGTGAACTGAGTGAGGAAAAGCATTCCAGACATGGCATAGCGCAGCGGCATGAAGCTGAAGAACAGGGTGGCTGATTAAGGAACTGAGTGTCGTTCGGCAAAGCGAGAGCATAGGCTGTGGGTAGGGATGGTGGGGTGGGAATGTGGAGCCAAATACAGTTGCTTTGGTGGCTAGCAGCCCAATCTGGAAGGCTTAGTAGGGCTTGCAAAAGGATTCTGATTTTTATCGTAATAGTCATTAGCTGCCATTTATTAAGATAGCATGTCAGGCACTTTGCATGTATTATTTCCTTTTACCCTTACACTCATCCCTACAAAGTAGATATTATTTTCCCATTTTTCGGGTAATGAAATTGTGGCTCAAGGAAGTAGGCACTGGGGAATAATTTTACAGGGCGGTAACATGGTTTAGTGTATACTTTAGAGAGATCACTCAAGTAGAGAAGAGATTACCAGAGTGTAAATGTGAAGGCAGAGAAACCAATTAGGAGACTATTATAATAGCCCAGGTGCAAAGTGTTAATGGCCCAAATTAAAGCAGCAGAGGAGAGATTAGAGAATTGGTGGGGGGAAGGGGGATAAGGAGTACATTTTGCATTTCCAGGCGTTTTTCTTGAATTTTCATTTGTGGAGTTCAAAGACAGGGCATTGCCTCTACTTATACTCTCAAGGTCAGAGGTTAGACATGTGGGGTTTCTACAAGGTAGGAACAGAGATGAAGGAGAAAATACATAGTAGCCAGATCTCGTCTTCACTGCTTCTGTCAATCATAGAATGCCAGGGACAAGGGGGGCACTGCTCTCAGTGAGGATGTGTTTATTTTGCTTCTATTTGGTGAAGGGCTGTGTTCTTTCATTTTCCTGTATTTTTCCAAGTCCATGGCAGAAAAACCAAGACTCACCTCTGATGCTAAGAAACTGTGCTCTAATAGGCCCATAAGCATATCTTGGAAGTTCATAAACTCCAGGAAGATCCTCTTTCCTCCTTAGATATCATAAAATAAAATAAACTGGATAGAGAAAGCAATTCATTTATAAAATATCTTGCAAAGAATGGTGTGCTAGATTGTATTATTGTTCTCAATTGTTCACTCTCCCTTTTGTAAGAGAGATATACATCCCTGCCCACTGCCAAGCGATTTCAGAAACTCCCTGTGAGAGGAGTAACTCCCCTGCCCCCAATGACTGCAAGCTACATGAGAATTGCTTTGGCCAACCGAATGTGAACCAAATGCCACATTCTACATACTATTGTGTGATTCGTCCATATCTCTTTTTCATTTTCCATAGTAACAGTTATCCCAAATGGTGGCTGATTCTTCGACCTAGATTCTTAAAGGAAGAAGATATTTGGAGCAGGAGCAGTGCTATTCCAACCCACAGCCAATACGAAATGTAATCAAGAAATAAATTTTTTTTGTAAGCCACTGAGATGTAGGGGTTTCTTGTTACTGTAACATAACCTAATGAAAACTGACAAATACAGGTGGGAATCTGTTCATACAAGTCTCCAAGAAACAGGCATGTGGAGCTTGAACACTTAAGACTTTGCCAGCCACAATGGAACTTGTGGACAAGTGATCAAAGGAAAGGGGGCATTTATTCTTTCCAAAATCATGGCCCATGTAGACCAATGACACAGTTTCCTGGCTTGCATTCACTGCACAAAATCTCTCAGATTTCTCACAAAAGACTTCTGATCATCATCTTTCTGCTAACGAGGAGACACTGGTAGGGTTTCCAAATTCTCCGAATTGAAATTATTCAGTTGGTGTTTAATATTGAGTAAATCTAGAAAATAAGATTGAGCTAGCTGATTTCATGCTTTAAATTCTTTTCATTTCCAAACTTGACCATTTCCATATGTAAAACGCCAAGGCAGTCGTGGACCATCTGCCTCTTAAGTTTCTGCAGTAGCACTTAAAGCAGACAATGCTTTTTGCCTGAGGAAAGTTATCTTCTTTTTTGTGTTAGCTTATCTAAGAGAGACAAAGAGAGAGTTCTTGTATTATCCAGAGGAAGACATTGCTAGAAGGGTTTTCGCAGATTATTTGAGTTTCCTTTTCAGACAAGAGAAAATTGAAGATGTAATATGACTTAGACATAGCAGTTGGCACATAATAGATGCTCAATAAATAACCATTGAATAAATGGATAAATTGAAAATTGAATAAAAGCTCATCTCAATTGCAGATGGCAGGCCTGGCCCTAATTAGACCTTGTACACCATGTCAAATGCACTTTTCACGAGGATGAACTGTGTTTTATCATTTATTCATTAGTCTGTTCAATATTCAGATTGTATTGAGCCACTCTTGTGTGCTAGGTATAATGCTGGACACAGGAAAGACAAAGAGGGCTTGGGCAGGTCCCAGTCTCCGCCCTCCAAGAGCATTGTCTACTCTGAGCCCGTCCCCACTCTACTGTCCTCACCAATATCACCTGGGTGTTCTATTTCTTTAATGCTTCAGTGTTCCTCCCTTGACAAAGGAAAAGTTACTACTGGTATGCTAGTCATTTTGATGTGTTAATTCCCAAACTTCTGGGCATCTGGATCCATTTACATTCTTAAAAATTTATTAAGGATCCCCGAAGGCTTTTGTTTAATGCAAACTCTTTTACATTTTCCATAAGAATTGTTAATGCTCACAATATTTACCATATTCAAAATTTTAAACAAGAAATGTTTAAAATATTGATTTATTCATTCATTTAAATATTATTGTAATAAACCCACATGTTAACATAAATAACATTTTTTTAAATTATATTTTTCAAATAAAAAGAATTTTCATGAAAAGAATGACACTGTTTTGCATTTTTTCAAATATCTTTAATGCCTCATTTAAAGAAAGTAACTAGAATCTCATATCTGCTCCTGCATTAAGTCTCTTGAGATATCATACCACACAGCCTCTGGAAAACTCTACTGTACATCATGAGAATATGGAAGTGGAAAAAGCAAATAATGTGTTAATATTATTTTGAACATAGTTTTGATTTCTTGAACCCATTGGTAGGTCTTATGGACCTCCCAAGGATCCCTGGACTACACTTAGAGATCTGAATATAATCTAATCATCTGGGACTTCCCTGGTGGCACAGCAGTTAAGAATCTGCCTGCCAATGGCAGGGGACATGGGTTCGAGCCCTGATCTGGGAAGATCCCACATGCTGTGGAGCAACTAAGCCTATGCGCCACAAACTACTGAGCCTGCGCTCTAGAGCCCATGAGCCACAACTACTGAGCCCGCATGCCACAACTACTGAAGCCCGCGCACTTAGAGCTCGTGCTCCTTAACAAGAGAAGCCACCGCAATGAGAAGCCTGCACACCACAATGAAGAGTAGCCCCCACTTGACACAACTAGAGAAAAGCCTGCACACAGCAGCAAAGACCCAATGTAGCCAAAAATAAATTAATTAATTAATTAATTTTAAAAAATCTAATCGTCCTTTGAAATGGGGAAGAAAAAATAGGGAAATTGAAAATGGAAATGCTAATATCTGGGCATGTCAAACCTCTGAACAGGTGCCCATGCGGGATGTAGAAAGTCAAGTTGAGACCTAGCCTCCTCTATAGGCACTTAATTATTTTTTTAAGATTAGACAGTTACTCCCCTGGAACTCTTAGTACTCTTTACATCAGGTCCCATGAAATTTAAGGCAGGGCCATTACTACACCAGTGTTTTCTCTCCATTAATTCTGTTTGGTCCTTTTGAGTACCAAATGACTCACAAGGGTAAAGGAAGTTGGTTTAAAGGAAAAGATACAAACAATTACCCCTACACTAATTCCATGTTAAATAAATACTGTCACCTTTGTACTAGTGAAGCAAGAATAATTCACTCCAAAAAAACATTTCTAAGCCTATGAAAACTTTCTTTTGTGTATATATTAACCCACTTATACCAAAAAAGATTTGTGGGAAATTATAAAATATGCAAAATACAGAATAATAAAAATAAAGATAACAACATTAAAATACTCATTATCTAACAGTTAATGAAGCCAGGGAGTGATAATAGAAACGCAAGACAAAAAGACCTGCACAATTCTTTAAATCATTTAAATTTGATGTCCAGATTCTTTTTAGCCCTAGCAAAGGCAGAAACACAATTAGCTACAAGATCACTTATATGCTAACTTCATCTAACATAGCTTTAGTGGCACTGAAACTGTGGGTCCTCATAGATGGGACAGTGAGTAACATAGAGAAAATACATTCTTATAACTTATACACTTCTTATAACTTACATAACAGTAAGGCATTTAGACCACAAATTTAATGTCTATAATATGTTGAGGGTTTCATGATTCTTGGTAATTCCAAAACTACTGGTACAAAGATTTTCAGCGGTTTTTCACCTTCAGTGATTCACATCCACACTCCCTAAGCCAGTGTTCAGGGTCCCAACCCAACTTCCTGAAGTTATCTTTCACTGCACTCCCACTCAAACCCTCTATCCCAGACAGGCCACTATAGTCACTCTTTCAAACTCTGATTCCTGCTTCCATGTTTTTGTCTATGCCATTTCTCCCACTGAGTGAGTACACAGTAGGTCTTTATTACTTTAGTGCTTAGGCTATGATCAGAAATATATATATGAGTAACCAGTCTTCTCTCTTTAAACTCTTTCTCACTCATTTTGTTTGTTTGCTTTGCTTTGTTGTTGTTGTTTCAGGAAAACTAGGATGGAATGGAACAAGTCATGTGGACAAGGACAACACATCTATGACTCATTTGGTGGCTCTATACAGCATACTCTCCCACCCCTTCCCCTTCCCTCTCCCTGGTTCATTGACTAAATTTCATGGAATGTGGTCATTCATTCCTTCATTCATTCGTTCAACAAAGATTTAGGAGTCAGCTGCCATTCTGAGCCATGAGAATATAGCAATGAGTGAGAAAGACCTAATCCCAGTCCATACAGACAAAAATTCAAGTAAACAAAAAAATTGCAAGTTATAATTAATGCTATAAAAGTCAAAACTAAAGACTGAGATTGAAATTAGCATTTTAGATAGGGGAGACCAAGAAAGCATCCTTGAAGAGTGATACTTAAGCTAAGATCTAAAAAACAAGAGAGAGCTGTCACATGAAAATGGGGAAAGAACATTCAGATGAAAAAATGTGAATCAATTTCCTCATCAGTTAAACAGAAGAATAACAGATCCTATCTCATGTGTGTGATATGAGAATTTAATGTGTTAATCCATGAAAAGCACTTAGAACTGGCCTAGTCTACAGTAAATGCCATTAAGTTAGTGATGTAAATTACCATTCCAGGCAAAGGGGACAGCATATGCAAAACCCTGATGTGTAAGGGAGTACGATATGTTCAAGGGACTGAAAGAAGAGTGTCATGACTAAAGTATGGTGAATAAGGAGAAAAGTCTAGTAAGAAAAGATTGGAGAGCTAAGGGCTAGAGCAATCATAGCCTGCACATGATAGGAACTTAAGTTTTGTTCTAGAGGCAATGTGGAAATTTGGAAGGTTTTGAGCAGGGAAGCTGCTGCTATGGGTAGAATGAACTGTAATACCAAGTGAGACTGAAAGAAGAAAGATCAATCAGGAGGCAGCTGCAGTAGTCCAGTTGAAAGATGATGTAGGCCATGACTCAGAATAGCAATGGACATAGCAAAGTATATTGTAGAATTTGGATTGACAGGACTTGATGATGGATATGATGTTCAGGAGTTGGGAAACAGGCACCAAGGGTACCTTTCTGGAATTACTCAGTTGAAAATGTCTGCAAGTAGCAATGTCAAGGAGACAGTTGGATTTATAAGTTTAGAACTCAGAAGAGATGGTGAGAGAGAAAAATACAAATATTGGAGACATCAGTGTAAATGTTGCTCTTAAATACATGGAACCTGAGTAGATTGGCTAGGAGGAGACTTTGGAGATACAAAGCAGAGGAGCCAAGGTCAAGCTTTGAAGGATCTCAACGTTTAGAGGTTAGGTGGAAAAGAAAGAGCCAGCCAAGGAGACCAGGCAGGCATGGTCAAGTGAGGTCAGAGAAGAGTCAGAAAAAAAAGAATTTTCACAGAAACCAAGAAAAGAAAATGTTTCAAGAAGGAGATAGTAAGATTGCCCCAATATATTTTGAGGTCAAACAAGATGAGAGGACTTCCCTGGTGGTCCAGTGGTACAGAATCTGCCTTCCAATGCAGGGGATGCGGCTTCAATCCCTGGTCGGGGAACTAAGATCCCACATGTCTCGGGGTAGCTAAGCCCATGCGCCATGACTATTGAGCTCGTGTGCCTCAACTAGAGAGCCTGTGTGCCACAAACTACAGAGCCCACGTGCCCTGGAGCCACAACTAGAGAGAGAAAACCTGCACGCCACAACTACAGAGAAGCCTGCGTGCCACAACAAAAGATGCCGCACACAACAACCAAGATCCTGTGTGTGGCAACTAAGACCAGACGCAGCCAAAAAAAAAAAAAAAAAAAATAACCTGTCTCAACTGATGAAAAACCAAGGAGTCAAGAGAGAAGATCTCTCCTGTCAGTTCCTTCTATATTTCAATTGAGAGAAACCCAACTCAAGTAAGATTGGTAAAAAGGCGGAGTTTGTTGGAAGAATTCTAGGTTGTCCCATTCAATTGAAATATATTTTGAATAACTTCAGCAAAAATGGGCAGAGATTCGGTTGGGCTCCAGGATCAGTTGGGGAGGCAATATCAGGATGACTTTCTAAGTGCAAACTCTGGATCTATACTGCTTGAGTTTTGCACCTGACTCTTCTACATAATCCCTGTGCCTTTAGGACCAACCATATAATACATTATGTAAAATATAATAATGCATGTAACACACATGAAACAGTGCCTAAAGTAGCACAAAGTAAGACCACAGCAAAAAAAAAAAAAAAAAAAAAAAACCAGATGAGAAAAGAAAGTGACTGGATGTGGGAACATGGAGGTCATTTGTAATCTTGGCAAAATTGTGTTCCATCAATTGGTAGAGTCAGAAGCTTGACTTGAGCAGGTTGATGACAGACTGGGAGGTAAAGACATGGAAACAATGTGTTTAGACAACTCTTTTGAGAAGTCTGTATTAGAGCATATCAGAGAAATGGAAGAATGGCTGGAGTGGAGTCAAGGAAGCAGGTCTGCCATGACTGACCACTGGTATTTACAGGGAATGAACTTTGGTTTCCATGATTTTACCTCAGAAATTCTAAGCTCTGTCACCAAAGCCCAAATGGGTTGTCTTTTGTCCCCTAAGAGGGAGCATGACGTTGTAGGAAAAAACTGACTCGTCTTGTCAATAATCTCACCAGGGCGTTCCTCCTGATTTCCATCCCACCCCCAACCCCTCTCTGACTATTGTTTTCCTTTTCTAGCCTCAGTAGAACATCCCTAAGGTTCCCCCATCCCAATATCAAAATAACCTATGATATAATCAATATATTAATTATTGGCTGGAAGATTTGTGTTCCGTATGTCCTCATCCCCACCTGAATGCTGCAACATTCCCCTGTTTCACCTGGATGCAGAGTAAATCATTAAGTTTCAATGCACCAAAGCAGTGTTCATTTAGATACACGCTACAGTGAGCCAAATATACTGGTTTAAACGTCAATAAACCCGACCTCCAACCGAGCTCATTTGTGCGGAGGGAGGTGGGATGGATGTGAGGGACATCACTGAACCCCGTAAGCTCCCAAGATGTTATTAAAGAGGAGGAAGCACCAACCTCCCACCAATAGTTCCTAAATGTGATCACTTTCAATTTGTTCAATGCAGCGGATAAGTGATATACAGATTTGAGGCTTGGAATAAATCATAACGAGAATTCTAATGCTCTAATGTTCTAGCAGGAACTGAGAGCGCCCATCTCCATCTGACCCCGCTGAATTATGTCACTTGAACCCAGCATGGCTGGGTAGTCTGCAAGTATTCAAAACCAGCAAATCTGTGAAAAGCAATGTCTGCTTCTATCACCAACTGACCAAAACTTCAACGGTCCTCCAACCTCCAACTGCTGCTCAGTTGTTGATTTTTTTCCTGTGTTTTATCTAAGCACTATAGAATGTCCACTGTATACAATGCCATAACAGAAGAGAATGCAAAACCAATTCCCTAATCAAGATTCTGTTTAAACTTTATATATTAAGGTAATCATTGGTTGGTTTGAAGATAGAGGTTTTGCCTTGAATTGGGTCATTCGTGGCCATAAAGCAAAATGCTAAACCCTATTCCCTTCACCCAAAAGCATAGGCTCAGTAAACATTTTCATTAAAGCATTTTACCAAGACAGAAGTTCTTTCTAAGCTAACAAATGAGTAAAATCATAATTTATCAATGTGCTGGCTGTTTAATCCTTGGTATAAACATTAATCATTTAAAGAAAATATGGTAAGGAGGAAGAATAAAAGGAACCTAATGTCTTCTTGGGTTCCCAATGAGGGCTAGAAGCTGTGTTAGATGCTTTGCTTTCAGTAACAGGCTTAATTCATATGCCTCTCATATAAGGTTAAGTATTATTACCACTCCTTTACTGATTAGGAAGTGGGGTCTGGCATGTTAAGTGATTTGCCCAAGGTCACATACCTCATAAAAA
>NW_006773751.1:4196720-4197836 GCF_000442215.2 Lipotes vexillifer | reverse complement strand
TTTGGCTACCCCAAAGTCCACACGCTCTTCCCACTCAACTGGGCAGCCTCCCTCACAAAATGACCCAAAACATATTACAAATGAGAAAGGGGAGGGAGTCAAAACAATCATTTGTAAGGTCAACACTCTAGAGTATTCACCTTTACAAGAAATAAATCATGTTACCACACTGATCCAGGCCATTGAGCCAGTGAGTTAACTTCCCATTTATTCATTCCACAAAATAATCTAATTATTTCAAGCCACTAGAGAACAGGAAATTCCTGCTCCAGTGCACTAAATTGCTCACTAGTAACCTTAAAAAGCTAACCGAAAGATTTCAGTTATTCCTGGAAAACCCATCAACTTCTTAATCAGGAAGAACTCGTCCACTGCCCACTGTAAATAGAAGCATCACTTCCTGTTCGGCTCCTAAAATTTCACACACTCTAAATAGCTAGATCAACACAGCCATGAGGCCATGCCGTTTTCTCCTTGAGCTTCTCTTAGAAGAGTTATTTGATCAGTCCTACTTACCTAAACCTGAAAATGGGGAAGGAGAGGGGGAGGGAGAGAAAAGGGCACACAAAGAGAAAGAGGGCTAACAGGCTGCATGTGTGCAATCCATTCTTTATTTTTCTCTATGTTTAACCATCTCTAATAGACTCCACAAATGTTTTCCAAATCCAGTTTCAATGGTCTATTTGCTGCCTAGTATAGCATATAATCTTTTCCAAAAGGGATATTGATCGTGTTTAAGTTTCCTCATCATCTAGACTTTGAGCATCCCTCAGCAGCATCATTCCTGTGGACAAACCACGTGCTTCTTTTATACAGCTGCCCATTAACAGAGTCTGAGAGCTCTTGCCTGCTAAAATAGATCAGGGGGCAGGGGGACAATCATAATAATAGCCAGCAGGTGTTGAGGTATACTGTGCTAGACACTTTACATACATTTCCTCCACGAGCCTCATAACAGCCCTACAGGGGAAGTATTATTATCCCCGTGTTAGGCCAGGTATTATACGTTATCCCTATTTAAGACAGGGAAACTGGGGCTGAAAGAGGTTCAGTAATTGGCACAAGCTCATTCATTCTACACAAAGGCACTCTGTACTGGCCTCTCCCCTGTCCTTT
>NW_006773751.1:4191214-4195561 GCF_000442215.2 Lipotes vexillifer | reverse complement strand
ATGAGAGGAAAGAGTGGAGAGATCGATTGCACAGGCTGATTGGCAAGGCCTGGGAGGGGTTCCTGGGTGAGAACCAGAGATGAGTTTAGCCTGCTGGAAGGACTGATGAGAAAGTGTCAACAAGCAGGGCAGGCGTGGATAAAGATGAGGTTCAGGGTTGAAGACAAACTTTGTCCTGGTCTTTGCCCAGGACTGGATTTCTTTGCACGTAACTCAGCCGTCACCCCAAGACGGCAGGATGCTCTGCAGACATCCTGCTTCCTAGCCCTGTGCCGCTGACAGGGAAGATGCACAAGGCTGGTGAGGAGTGGTGACCTGCCTGCTATCTCTTTATAATCTCCAGCAACATAGTACGTGCGTGGTAGAGAAGGAGGGGAGCCAACGGAGGAGCAGACACCACCCTCACCCCTCAAAATTCACGCGACCCAATTGTGTCAGCGCTGCTTGTCCCCCCATCTGTCACAGTGTCAACTCCTGCTGGGGCCCCGGGATCCACAGAGGTTGCTCCACTTGTCGCCCCATTTATCTTTGCAGGCGGCAGCACTGATGTGTTTGACAGTTCTATTTGTTATCCTACAAAGCAGGGTCCCCACTCTTCAAAGCAAAGGGAAGAAAAGCCAGGCACGGAACAGGACTCGGACAGAAAGAGGCACTGGGAGAAATTTGGAGAAGGAGGTCTGCAGCGTCTGCACGTCTAATGGAGATGAGAAGAGAGATCAGGCAATCTGGGGAAAGCAGGCCCTACATCTTGCCTTCTAGAGGATGCTGAACCAGCAGAAAATGTGTGTTTGCGTGTGTTTGTGTGTGTATGTGTGTGTGTTTATGTATGTGTAAAGAGAGACTGTGTCATCACAGTGTGACCATCAGATGACAAGAAGGGTCTGGTGTGTCCTCATGGGACTGACCCCAGTGTTTGGTATCCAGCACATTAGGGTTCTCCATTCCCATCTCCTTCTCTCCCACATACCCCTTCTTCAAAGAGGGCGGTAATGGAGACACAGGTCCTCTGCCTACTGACACCTCAAGCTCCCCCTTCCTAGGCTATGACATCTGTCACAGTCTGTGCTCAGAACACAGACTGTCTTTGGAAAGATGTGAACCCTGGTGCAGCCCCGGCTCCCCTCGACCCCACAGAGCTGTCAGTCTGGCAAAGAGCCACACAGGACGTTGCTGTGCAGCCACACAGATGGGACGGCACGCTGACACCAGGGGGTCTCATAGGGTCTTGGTTCGACTAGACTCAGGAAAAAGCACCCATGGGACCAGGCTGTGCTGCTAGGTGAGAGAACAAACAGTACAGTGGCTGTCAGTTACTTCTGTGTGTCAGGGACCTGACATTCGGTGGGTCATTCAATCTTCACAACAACCTGGGAAGTAGGTACGATTACCATCCCCAGTTTACAGATGAGGAAACTGAGGTACAGGGCTTATTTTGCCCAGGTGGACCCAGGCTTTGAACCAAGGCAGTCTAAACCGTTAACTACAATAGTGCACTACCCCCCAGAATAATGACTAAATGTGACCCCCTCCGACAGCTAAGGTTACCAACCATTCTGGCTGGCCTAGGACCGTCTCAGTTTTAGCAGCAACAGTCCTGCGTCTCAGGAAACTCCTCAGTTGCAGGCAAACTGGGATGATTTGTCACCTACTTGCAGCTCAATTCTCCATCCCTTCCCCCAACACACACACGACAACACACACACACATAAACACATCCTAATTTTTCATCTCTCTCCTGAGTACTACTACATGAGCATAACCAAGTCAGAAGCTGTCTTCCTTCTTGAGCTTTAAAGAAGGACGAAGCACTCTGGGATCAGGCCCAGGTGAGGCTTGAGATCCTCCCCCAGGAGAGCCTCTCTTTCTCTTTGCAGACTCTCCCCGCAAGCACTTGCTGCCTAAAACCTGGCCGAGCTGCTGAAGGTCCCAGAGAAACTCAGGGTGCTGAGAACTAGTGCTGAACCTTTGGAAATTCCCCATAATAAGACACATTTTATTATTTATAGAATACTCCCAGCTTGTCCAATCAGCTGTGGGGTGTTGACTGATGGAGAAAAGAAACCAGTTGTGACCATCAGACTAGTTGTCTTGTGTGGTTCCTTAGCTGATTCCAAATGAATAAATGATCTGAAACTCTAGGCCTTGGGAATCCTTAAGAATGAATGGTGCAGGAGGTAGGCAGGATGATTGGGCCCCCAGGTTTGCTCAACATTTAATGGAACAAACATGGTCTTAGAGTCCAAAAGAGTTACAATAAGGATTCAATGAAATGAAAAGGGAAAACACCTAATCACATAGCAGATATTCTGTAATTAGTATCTATTATGACATTTAAATCATTATTATCATTATTAAAGCCATCTACAGCCTGGCCAAAAAGTCTTCCATCCCACACTCTTTATGGCTTTAGATGGAGCCTGGGGAAGGGGTTAGGGGGGAACGAGTGGCAACATCTATGTTTGGGAGTGTCTCAGGCAGGCTGGCAGGGTGTGCCGCCATACATTCAGGGAGCTGATGGACCGTCTTTATAAAGGGGACAAGCATCAACAGCACCTTCAAGGAACTGTCAAGGGGAGCCCAGCAGTGAGACTGTGCTGTGGGTTGGGGGCGGGGCAGGGGAGAGCATTAGGGAAAGTCAGGAAGCGAGTTCCACTACGGAGTCTGGGGCAGGGTGAAAGGGGGAGTTACCTTCGTCCAGCCCCATTGACAGCAATAGCAATACTAACTGTAATAGCGGCTACTTTTGAGTTCTGACTGCAGTTGAACATTAAGGTAGGAATTTCCCATATACAATCATTTCCTTCCTGTCTTAGCAATGTAGAAACTACTCTGAACAGCTAAGCTGGCTATAGCTCAGTGTCACTCAGCCAGCAACAGGCTCTGAACCTAGGAACTTCTGGTGCCAGTTTGGCCTCTTTTCACAAAGCCACACTGCCTCCCAACAAATGAAGGATTCCCCAACTGATTCTGACACAGCTAAATCATAGTACACATTGTAGGAACACCAGCCACCCTCTTGGAGAGGGTATGGTTTGGAATTTCAAAAGGCAGCAGGGGCTCCTGAGCATAGACCATGGGCTGCGAAGGACCACAGGCCTGTCTCCTGCTGCTGCCCAGCTCCGTGTCAACCCAAAAGGGCTTCAGGGAGAAGTGACAAGGAACCCAGCTGGCTTTGTGCTTCCTCCATCCCTGGGGCTCTTCTTGGACAGCACTGCTAAAGCTTTAAAGCTGCCGTGCCTGCAGTTCATGTCCCTTCTCCAGGCTGTTCTCAGGTACCCCGATGACATATCTGCTTGGAAGAGTGGACCGACGAGAAATTGGGATGAGGTCACAAAGCTGGCCCATAGCTAAAGGCAGTGGTTCTGTCACTCCTGGCTCAGCATCCCCCTCACCTGCCAAGTGATACACAACCTCCAGGGTTCAGAGGGAACCACTGGACAGGGAAATATAGCCACTCTCACTTGTCAGTTTCCTAAACAGAAGAGGATCTCTCCCCAGAATGAATAACAAGAATGTCACTTACTCTCATGAGAATATCCCTATTCGTTCATGCTGGAACTTGGTGCTGAATCTTTCAAATGACTTTAATATGACCCATCAGTTATTCAAAGAATGCCTCTTAGGAATGATTTTTAAAGAGTCTTTACTTGCATTTTTTTTTCTTTTTTACGTTGAGCATCCTTTATCTTACACTAAAGTCCTTTATAATCATATTTTCATTACCTCTCCCTCCTAGCTCCTATAAGAGACTGATCATTGGGTTATACCATTCCCATCACAACACCGGGGACATGGAGTTTGCCAGCGAATATGTATGGCATATCCTTTTATAATATACCCTCTCTCAAACTCTCTTGGTATGAGCGCCTACTATCTGCCAGGCAGGTGGCACACCAAGGCTCATCAAGCAAGTAACCAAGAAAAGTGAGATATTTTACCCTGTCCTTCCTTCTGCTGATCCCTGGTCCTGTTGACCTAGGCTGTAAGTGAAGGGCTGCCAAGCTGCATACTACATTGTCAGTTTCAGACATGAAATTTGGCCCTTGGTTTAGTGGTGGTACTTGAGCTTCACCAGCTACTGAGCTGGAAAAAAATATGATGTGACAAGGAATAACAATACCTATGCATAAAAACAGAAAGTTTATATATATATATACTTTATATACATATACATATGTGTGCATATATACATATATATATATATATATATGAATTAGTGCTCCCCAAAGAACTGTAGTGATCCCACTCTAACCAGAAAACCTCAGTAAAGGGCCCAGCAAACAAATGCAACAGCCTCTGACCAATGTCATAACCTGGGACACTGTGGAGAAGGCTCACTTCCGCAGG
>NW_006773751.1:4122914-4191009 GCF_000442215.2 Lipotes vexillifer | reverse complement strand
AGGGAAAGCTGACATCCCCTAAGTCAGATCATATCATGTTTGCTTAGAAGATCTAATTCCAGACCCTGTCAAACTCATTGGTTTCTTGGCTTTTCTTGCCCAAAGAGGGACAAGACGCTAGGACAAAAAGAATATTGAGCTTAGAGGAAGAGGCCTGGGTTCGTGTTCCAGATCTACCACGGTGGGCAGGTCACAAGCTTTCTGAGCCTCATTTCCTTTATCAGTAAAATGGAATGCACAGCATCTTTCCCACAGACCTGGGGTGATTGTTGTGAGATACAAATTAGAGTTGTAATTTGTAAATTGTAAAATGTTATAAAGTCATGGAAGGTAACTTTACTGCACTGCAACTGAAAAATTATATAATAGTTTTTAGATTTGGGGGCAGATACAGAGTGCCTTACAGACCAACCCAGCACTCCACTTTCAGGATGTGCATGAAAGTGAGCTTGGAGTGAGCTCATCCTAATGTTTGACAATGTTTGGATAAACAGTCATTTACAGGATGTGCAAGCAATGCAACTGTGCACCTGCAGGTCTTTGAAGGGAGAACACAGAGTGGCCTAGGAGGTGGTAGAGACAGGTACAATACTTCACATGAACAGAGAGACTCTTTCAAATGCATTTTTCACTATTTTGGAGGTTTGGTTTTTGTAAGGCAAAGGGGAGGCAGGGATGGAGGCAGGCCAGAGAGGGAGAAGGTAGGAACTAGAACAACAGTCATGAAGTCTTCAGGGTACACTTTGTCAGACTAGATGCCTGCTAAACCCTCCAACATGGCATGTTCTAAGACAAACTCAGCATCGTCCCAACCTGGACCTGCTCATCCTCTTACATTCCCTCTGTCAGACAATGGCCACACCAGCGACCCATTGTTCAAACCTGGGCATCACCCTGGATTCCTCTGCTGCTGCATCCCATTAATACAAGTCCAGCAAAAATATTTCCTTAAAATATCCTCTTTGGGAATAAAGACACAGACCTACTAGAGAATGCACTTGAGGATATGGGGAGGGGGAAGGGTAAGCTGTGACAAGGTGAGAGAGTGGCATGGACATATATACACTACCAAATGTAAAATAGATAGCTAGTGGTAAGCAGCCTCATAGCACAGGGAGATCAGTTCGGTGCTTTGTGACCACCTAGAGGGGTGGGATAGGGAGGGTGGGAGGGAGGGAGACGCAAGAGGGAAGAGATATGGGAACATATGTATATGTATAACTGATTCACTTTGTTATAAAGCAGAAACTAACACACCATTGTAAAGCAATTATACTCCAATAAAGATGTTTAAAAAAACAAATAATACATTGTTCATTTAAAATTTTAAGGGAATAGATCTCATGTTAAGTGCTTTTACCACAATAAAATAAAATTTGAAAAATATTAAAAAATATCCTCTTCAGGGATAAATTAGGAAGTTGGAATTAACATATACACACTACTACGTATAAAACAGATAACCAACAGGGAACTACTGTATAGCACAGGGAACTGTACTCAATATTTTGTAATAACCTATAAGAGAAAATAATCTGGAAAAGAAATATATATATAACTGAATCACTTTGCTGTACCCCTGAAGCTAATACAACATTGTAAACCAACTATACTTCAATAAAAAAAAATGTCCTCTTCAGTCCTATGATTACTGTCCTGGTTGGGGCCCTCACCCCCGCTAGCCTGGTTTATCACAAGTGCCTCTCAAAATTCCCCTGTCTTGTTTTATCCGCTGAATCCATTCTCCATATTCCTGATTCCCAAAACTAAATCTGATCATGTCACTTCCCTTGGCCGCTAGCTTCCTCTATGAGTTCGTTTCTTGCTTTTCTATCACACGTATGCAGACTCTTTGCTCTAGCTCTCCTTGCTTCCAAGTCTTTGCATGTGCTATTCCCCTTACCTATTGGTACCCACTAACTCCTTCTCATCCCAGAAGCTTCCAGACCCACAGACTGTATTCACTGTCCCTATCCAGTGCTCCTGTTTTACACCCTGTTTGACACAATCATAGTATTTAGGATACTGAATGGTAAGAATTGGTTCACTGACTTATTTCAAGGCCATGAATGCCTGTGAAGCAAGGCCCAGATCTTATTTTAGCTCTGTGTGTTCAGCACCCACAATATGACTGGAGCACAGGATGTGCTCCATAACTATTTGAGTAGCAGTGAATTGAAATGAATCCGGTTCACTTAGTCAGAAGAAGTCAAAAGAGTCCGGTCCTCTGTACACCTGAGGCCAGAGGACACTCCTTACGTTCCCAGCCCAGCAACTTGGCAACTGACTGGAGCTTTCCCACAAGCCAGGCCTCTACCAGAGTCAGTAAACTTACTACAAAGCTGACCCAAATATGTTGTTTGCTCCAAAATAAACCTGGCTTCCCGTACTCTACAATATAACCCATCTTCAAAGGTGGATGTTCATGATCTTAGACCCAGCAAGGGCCTTGACAATAGTCCCAAGACCATCACTTCAACCTCTTGATAGGCATGCTGAATATATGTTTCTCAAATCAATGAATGAATGTAAATCAGGTTTTGACACATGCCCTATGTATTCTGCAGCATAAAGGAATAAAATTTTTCCCTTTCCTCCTCCTACACTGTTGGTGGGAATGTAAGTTGGTGTAGCCACTATGGAAAACAGTATGGAGTTTCCTCAGAAAACTAAAAATAGAACTACTATATGATCTAGCAATCCCCCTCCTGGGCATATACCTGGACAAAACTATAATTCCAAAAGATACATGCACGCCTAGGTTCATAGCAGCACTATTCACTATAGCCAAGACATGGAAACAACCATTATCATAGAGATTATCATACTAAGTGAAGTAAGTCAGACAGAGAAAGACAAATCCCATATGATATCACTTCTATGTGGAATCTAACATATGGCACAAATGAACCTATATACAAAACAGAAGCAGACTCACAGACATAGAGAATAGACTTGTGGTTGCCAAGGGGGAGAGGGGGAGGGGAAGGGATGGACTGGGATTTGGGATTAGTTCGATGCAAACTATTACATTTAGAACGGATAAACAACAAGGTCCTACTACTCTATAGCACAGGGAACTATATCCAATCCCCTGGGATAAACCATACTGGAAAAGAATATTTAAAAAAGAATGTATATATATATATGTATAACTGAATCACTTTGCTGTACAGCAGAAATTAGCACAACATTGTAAATCAACTACATTTCAATAAAAAAATTTGTTCCCTTTCCTTCCAAGCTTTATTCCCCACTCCTCCACTGGGGCTATGGGGAGATGGCACATCTGTGCTATCAGTAAAGTAGATGGGCTTTGTGACAGATATTTTCTTGACTTTTTTTTCCTGCAAGTGACATTCTATATGGCCAAGCTTGTCAGAAGTCAGGCCTTATTCTCTATATCTTGTTACATGAAACACAATCATTAAGGTTCCTTGGGTTTTTAAGTGTCACTTTACCTTTCTTACAGACCTGAACTGTCCACAAGGCTCAGGAGGTTGTGTAATGTAATAAGTTGCAGGAATGGCCACAAGGCTTCATCTCCCTTTATCCAAGCGCTTTTCAATGTGACTTTTCAGCTCCTCCCATCAAGAGGCAGAGTCTCTTTCCCCTTCCCTTGAACCAGGCTGGCCTTATGATTCGCTTTGCACAACAGAATGCACTGGGAGTGACAGCGTGCCAGCGTCGAGCCCAGGCCTCAACAGACCTTCTGTGCTTCTACTTTTCTCCCTCTCTCAGAACCCCACTACTACTCTGCAAACAAGCCCGGTCTAGCTTGCTGGATGATATAAGACACATGACCCCATAACTATTGCAGTTATCTATTGCTGTATAACAAACCACTGCAAACTCAGTGGCTTAAAACAACAAGTATCATTTACTCTCCTTACAAATCAGCACTTTGAGTAGGGCCTGGCCCTGACAGCTCATCTCTGCTCCACATGGCATCAGCTGGGCAGCTTGAAGCCTGCGGGTGACCCGACACCCAGGAGCTGGGATCATCTAAGGCTCTCTCACTCACATTTCTGCTGGTTGAGGCTGGCTGTCAGCTGGGACCTTGGCTGGGATGGTGGACTGGATATCTACACATGGCCCCTCCAAGTGTCTGCTCCGCTACCTCACACATTGTAGGTGACTTCCAAGAGCAAAGTCACGAAGGGAAGAAAGTGGAATCTGCCATTTTCTCAAGGCCCAAGCCTGGAAGTCAGCCCAGCACGACTTCTGACATAGTCTGTCAGTCAAAGCAGTCTCAAATGCCTGCCCAGATTCAAGGGAAAGGGACATAGATGAGAAAACTGCAATGTCACATTATGGAAAGAATATGCGGGATAAGATATACTGTGGTCGTCTTTGGAAAATACAACCTGCCACACCCTCATCACTCTAGTCAACAGTCAACTGACTGCCAGACACACGAGGGAAACCATCCTAGATCGGTCAGCCAGACACACCACACACACACACACACACACACACACACACACACAGACACACACACATACACACAGACCAGCCAACTGGTGAACTGACTGCAAATACATGAAAAAGCTCAACTAAGAGTAGCTGACCCTCCAAAAGGATACATGCACCCCAATGCTCAATGCAGCACTGTTTGCAATAGCCAAGACATGGAAGCAATCTAAATGTCTATCGACAGAGGAATGGATAAAGAAGATGGGGTACATATATACAATGGAATATTACTCAGCCATTAAAAAGAATGAAATAATGCCATTTGCAGCAACATGGATCGACTTAGAGATTGTCATACTGAGTGAAATAAGTCATACGGAATAGACAAATATCATGCGATATGATTTACATGTGGATTCTAAAAATAAATGGTATAAATGAACTTATTTACAAAACAGAAACAGACTCACAGACTTAGAGAACAAACTCATGGTTACCAGTGGGGGAAGAGATAGTTAGGGAGTTTGGGATCGACATGTACATGCTGCTATATTTAAAATGGGTAACCAACAAGGACCTACTGTAGAGCATAGGGAACTCTGCTCAGTGTTACACAGCAGCTTGGATGGGAGGGGAGTTTGGTTGAGAATAGGTACATGTATATGTATGGCTGAATCCCTTTGCTGTGTACCCGAAAGTATCACAAAATTGTTAATCGGCTATACTCCAATATAAAATAAAAAGTTAAAAAAATTTTTTTTCAAATAATATGATAATTTCCTCTAAAAAAAAAAAAAAAAAAAAAGATTAGCTGACCCTGACCCAGATCAGCTCCAGAACCAGGACCTGTCAGCCAATACTGTCTGTATAGGTTTGTGAGAAACAAAGAGATGATTACCATTTTAAGTCATTAAGTTTTAGGATGATTTGTTACACAGAAATAACCCTGGCTCCACCACCTATTAGCAAGTTAACCACTTTGAGCCTCAGTTTCCTTGCCTATAAACATAGTAATAAACCTATGTCACAAGATTATAAATTATTAGGATTCGATGAGTCTCCCGTGCCTAGCAAAGTGCTGGCCCTGAGTTCCTAAATGATTGTACCCTTCCCTTCCTCATACATCCAAAGCTGTGAGGAAGGTCATGTTCTCCTCATCCCCTGTGCTGCATCTTCCAAGGTTACAGAATCTTGACTGTATGTCAATCTCAGTTCTGCTTTGCAGAAGGTGATTTTCACAATGAACTCTCCCTACTAATCAATTAAACTAGTGAGAATTTTCAAAATCACTCAACTATTCCAGGAGAAAGGAAAAAGGGCAGGACAAGAGGTGAACTGTATGATCCTCCTAATGAAAATTTCAAGGAGTCTTGGTTTATAAACGCTGCAAAAATCCATTCTAAACAAAAACATCAGCTTTTCACTGTGGCTTGGATATTAGCCAGCAGTGAAGGAGAGATTGACCTGATTTAGGGTTGGTTGCACAATATGAAAAGTGATTTTTTTTTTCCTTTCCCTAGACCTAGAGCTAATAGCTTTGCTTGTCCCTGATCAACAGAAAAGAACATTGTGCTCGTCCCCTTTAAAATCCGTAAGTGCACAAATGGAACATTGCTTCGAGTTAACTCCACATGCACTTTGGAGCTGCTACAGTTGACATAAACCTCTCTAAAGCCAGGGGTCCAGAATGAATGCATCACATGCTGATACTCTGGCCTAAGCTCCTGAGAAGAGGGGGACCTGAGACATTTTCAAGAAGCAAAAGCAAAAGATGGTAGTTTGACTACGCTTTGCCCCAACAATAACAACACAAGCTTATATTTGCAGGGAATTTTCATTCAGTGAAGGTCTTTGGGCCTGTGCTATCCTTTTAACCTATGCAACAGTTCTGTACGACAAAGAGTAAGTGTTAATATTCTTCTACAGACGAAGACAGTTCTGTGATCTGACTACTGGTTTAGTGGTTGACAGACTGTTAATAAGCCCCCCAGCTAAGGAGTGTGTCAGAAATTCAGATTATTGGATTCTACCCCAGATATCTGAAGTTAATAAGTGTGGGATGGGGCCCAGAATTCTGTGTTTTGAACAATTATCTGGATGGCCCTTTGATAACATTGCCCCAGTCTGATACTTTTCCTAGCATGCAAAATCAAAGGATGATTTTTAGAACTCATGCATACAAATAAATCCTGTGTTTTCATGGCTTGTTACTCTTGAGAATTTGAAAATATCATGGGTCATATCATGCCATCTTGAAAGGAAACTATTACCTTTAGCGAAAGCCTCACAGAGCACAGCCAATGTGTTAAGTTGACTCTTGATCTGACTGCCAACACTGTAGTATTTAGCTTTGGGAGGCAGACTTTTTTCCCAACAGATTTGTCTTCCTAATAAATCTGACTTCAGATAACATTAAAATTAAATTGCTTTTTCTTAGGCTCACACCAGGGCAGGGAAGAGGAAGAGGTAGGGAGAGCATTTCCTTAAGTGTGCTGAATGACAGAAAGGACAAATGATCAGCTCTTAAGAGCTGAAGTGAACTATATGATCATCTGGTCCAGCTTACCATTGATTGAGACGGCGAAACAAAGAAATAGAGACAAGCCAGCCTTGACCGAAATAGTACCAAACCATCATCATACAGCCCAACTGGCATTTGAAAACTTTGTGAGGGTCGTCTTAATTCTTCCTTTCAAAGTTGATCAACAGTGTATAATACTATATTTGCCCATCCTCTCCTGGGGTTAATTATATACAAATGAAAAGCTTGCAGCCATATAGTATTATCATTACTTCAGGACACTGTATTGTGCTGCTGTGAACTACTATGATTGAATATATTGTTTGATGAAATGAAAGTTTCTACCCCTTTGAAAAAACCACCTTACTATCTGAAGCTACAGCCAAAAACCATTCTTCCTGTCTTTTCACAATAGATGCTTGGTAACTATTTGATGAATAGTATGAATCCATGAGTGAAGTCAAGGCAAGGGCCATTTTGATGATCCAGACTTAGATGGGAAAATTGAAGCATATTAAGGGAAATTCTAGAGTGGAAACACAGAAGATATGTAATATCAAGTTAACATCAAGTTAAATTAGATTAGCCAGAGGAAAGAGGTTTCAACATCCTCTAGAATTTATCAGAAAGGGTCTTGATGTTATCAAGCAAGCGTATGGTTACTGCCATTTCCTCAGCGTCTTGACTTAAGGAAGCCAAAATGAGTTCTGCCTACCCAGTGGTTCAAGGGCCATCCTACTCAAAGTAGTCCTTATCACTCAGCAAATTAATGCACATATTCACATTTTGAAGTACAAAAAGCTTTTGCCTTGATCTAGTGGCTAAGATCTCTCAACATCCCGTTTGCAACCCATCCTATAAAAACTTACCAAGTATGAAAACTCTAACTTCACATCAACAGAAGTCATGTACAGAGATTAACTAAAATGCTCTCCAGTCCCTCTTTCCCAGCATGGGAATACAGAAAACCTACATTTCCTAGCTTCTCTTGCAGTCAGGTTGGGGCCATGTGACCAGGTTCTGGCCAAAGGAATATGGGAATAAATCATGTTTGCCACTTCCAAGCTGGATATAAAACATCTCACTCTATCATTCTCATACTATATCTTTGCTCACCAGTTGGGGACACTGAAGATCTAGTAGAGGACACCAAAAAGGCCATAGCAAACATGGAAGCCACAGGATAAAATGGTACAAGGTCACTACCTCAGTACTGGAGGAAAACCCTTCAGGAGAGCTGCCTGGTCTCCAGCAGGCTATGGCCTGGTGGATAAGTAAACGTCTGTTAATATACACCAGTGAGACTTTGGGTTTCTTGGTTTCATCACGTAGTCTGTTCTAATTAATATGGGTCACATCTTCATGACTAAAGAACCGAGTCTCCAATAGGTATATCTATAAACCAGTATAAAACAATATAATCAGGAGATGAAACAACTTTTGTGGAATTTTTTTCTCTCTTCTGGAGAAAACAGGTTCAGTAAACACTGAGAAACCAGAGCAAACTGAAAGTCATTCCTCCTATTTGTGGAATTAAACACTTTCTTTGGCATACTTTTGTCTCTTTTATATCTGAAACTGAATGAATTATTTTGGTGACTATATAATCAAATCCGATCAATATGAAATGTGAACTACTCCAGGTTAGGGCTGGGTTTTGTCTTAACTATTTCTCTCTATGGGAAATGTTCATCTTCGTATCAGACTTTTGGTGCTTCTAGGAGAAAAAAGATTCTAAATATAACAAGTTTACTGAGCACTTACTATGTATCAAGCACACTGATAGCATTCTCACAACCACCATATGAGATAGGTACCAATTTACAGGTGAGAAAATTAAGGCAGAGAAAGTTCTACATGTATCGTCAGGCCACCCAGACTGTAAAGTATTTAGACCAAATCAGGGTCTATTCTCTCTCACTCCAGAATCTGCTCTCTTAACCACGTCAGCTTATTTTCTTCTTTGATGCCGTTTTGTGTGCTCATTTTCTCTGGCTTGTCTGTGACTATGTCATAGTAACCATTTTCCTAGTGACAGAATTCCAAATTGGCTATGAAGCCAGTCACTTTAATTATGCTCTGGTCACCTTCTTAAATGGACCTCTGAATTGGCCCTTATTTTATTACTCAGGGCTCTGCATATTTATGAATATAACCCAGCTTCTTTGACTTATGAATTCTTCAAACTTTTCCAACTATTTTTTAAAGGCTAGGGCTCCTCACACTCTTTAATGACTTAAAGGGATATTTTCTTTCCATTACAAATTTCAAGCCTGCTTACCTTTTAAATATTCAATATTTCAGTATTATAAGAGCAATAGGGTTATTTGATGTTCTAATTGCCTCAGGCCTTGTTTTAAATGCCTTTGTAGCAAAGGGAGATGCCAGCAGGAGTGTTCACCCTGCTGCTTGGTTTACACAGCATCCAGACAGCCTGTCTGACGTGAGACCCAGGGTTGAACCCAGAGGACTATGAGGACCCAGACTAATCACCCACTGGAGAGTCATATGCTGCCCCCCTCTCTCCACGAGCTCCAAATACACAGACACACACACACACACACACACACACACACACACACACACACACACACACACACACACACACACCTGCTGGCAACATAAAGTCACAATAAACATCCAGGAAAATATTAAAGAAAAAACAAAGAAGGACAGTGTGAGGCACAATTCCCCAGCTACTTTTCTTTGTTACTGGGAGTTTGGTGGACTGATAATATTTATAGGTAAATGTACAGCAGTATGCATATTTGTGTGCATCTGTACAGAATATTAAAATGGGACTTTAGGCTAAAATCTTGAAACGTAGATATCACTTTGCCATGATGCAGAATTTCAAAGGAGTAAACAAAAACTAATCATCCCTTCATCCCCTCACTCACATCAAGAGTGTAAGATTGTAAGATGTGTGTGTGTATAATATGTATATTACACATATATATAGGAAAGGGCCTTTGGTAAGTGTTATCTGTACGCTGAGCTTCCCCCCAATGAAGACATGTATAAGGGGTGAGTGGGTCCTGCCGTCACCTCACACTTAACAGAATATATTTCAAAAGGACTCCTCAGAAAGCCTAATATGTGTTTCTTGTGCACACACCTGACTCCCACCTCAAAGGTGAGATGTGCGCTTACTAGCTGGTGTGATGGCAGAGTGAAAGAGAATCCATTACATTGGGGCCAAGTCCCAGGCTACCAGAATAGAAGTGACTGTGCCCTCTGGGGAACAAAGAGTAGAGATGCTTAGTGTTGAGGGAGAGAAGGCAACATCTCTAAAAAACACAAAAAATGTCCCTAAGAGCAAAAGTCAGGTTTAAACATCTGCCATCTTGAGGTACCATTAAGAGAGACGTTTCCTGTGTTCTTATCTCCTCTCCTTCCCTGCATGCTCTTGGGAGGGGTCAGAGCTGGGGTGGCCATGTAATTTAGTATACATACAGAGAGACTTCTGAGAAAGAAAAGGTATAAGGGTTCACTCTATGTGTCAACTTGACAGGACTCAGGTGCCCAGTTCTTTGGTTAAACACTAGCCTACATGCTGCTGTGAAGGTGTTTTGTGGTTAACATTTACAATCAGTTGACTCTAAGTAAAGAAGAGCACCCTCAATAATGAGGGGGCCTCTCAAGAGGCACATGAAAAGATGCTCAACATCATTAATTATTAGAGAAATGCAAATCAAAACTACAGTGAGGTATCACCTTACACAGGTCAGAATGGCCATCATCAAAAAATCCACAAACAATAAATGTTGGAGAGGACGTGGAGAAAAGGGAACACTCTTGCACCATTGGTGGGCATGTAAATTGACACAGCCACTATGGAGAACAGTATGGAGGTTCCTTAAAAAACTAAAAATAGAACTACCATACAACCCAGCAATCCCACTACTGGGCATATACCCTGAGAAAACCATAATTCAAAAGGACACATGTACCCCATTGTTCATTGCAGCACTATTTACAATAGCCAGGACAGAGAAACAACCTAAATGTCCATCGACAGATGAATGGATAAAGAAGATGTAAATATATATACAATGGAATATTACTCAGCCATAAAAAGGAATGAAATTGGATCATTTGTAGAGACATGGATAGACCTAGAGACTGTCATACAGAGTGAAGTAAGTCAAAAAGAGAAAAACAAATATCATATAGTAAACAAATATCATGTAGTAATGCATATATGTGGAATATAGAAAAATGGTACAGATGAACCGGTTTGCAAGGCAGAGAAATAGACATAAAGCACAAATGTATGGACACCAAGGGGAGAAAGGTGGGGTGGGGTGAACTGGGAGATTGAGATTGAAAATACACTACTATGTATAAAATATGATAACTAATAATAACCTGCTGAATAGCACAGGGTACTCTAATTCACTTCACTGTACAGTAGAAACTAACAAAACATTGTAAAACAACTATATCCCAATAAAAAAAATGAGGGGGCATCCAGATATTAAAGCCTTAAGAGCAAAAACCAAGGTTTCCCAGAGAAGAAGGAATTCTGCCTCAAGACTGTAGCATAGAAATCCTTGCCTTCATTTCCAGCCTGTTGTCCTGCCCTACAAACTTCAGACTCCATAATGCATGAGCCAATTATAATATTATTATATATATAATATCCTATTGATTCTATTTCTCTGGAAAACCATGATACAAGGGGGAAATGTTAATAACTAGGCCCCAGGCAACAAGTATCTGGGACCAGACTGAGTACACAGGACATATGATCTCCCTAGTCAGAACACAAGAGTTAGCAGAATGTGCAAGGAGGATTAGAAATGCTCAGTGAGGAGAGAGGAGAGAGAAGTTGAAAACATTCCCATTCCCTGACCATGGCTTCCTGCCTGGAATAAGCCTGAACTGGAAGAAAGAGGAAATGTTATTTTTAAACGAAATTAGTTTTAGCTATAACGTGGGACTAGATATATAATTAGCAACCTAAGATGATGTTGTGTGACTTGAAGTGATGGGAGAACTATTTGTGTTGACCTGGTTCGGACAGAAGAGTCTTAGGGCCTGCCTGTATTTCTTTGGGGAACAGAGGAAAAAATAATCCTATAGAGTGGACTTAGAAAGGCAGTGGGAATGGAAAATAGTACAGAGGTTCCCTAGAAAACTAAAAATAGAGTTGCCACATGATCCAACAATACCATTCCTGGGCTTATATCCGGAAAAAACTATAATTCGAAAAGATAGATGCACCCCAATGTTCACAGCAGAACTATTTGCAATAACCAAGACATGGAAGCAGTATAAATGTCCATCAACAGATGAGTGGATTAAAAAATGTGGTACATATATATACAATGGACTATTACTCAGCCATAAAAAGAATGAAATAATGACATTTACAGCAACATGGATGGACCTAGAGATTATCATGCTAAGTGAAGTAAGCCAGATAGAGAAAAACAAATATCATATGACATCTCTTATATGTGGAATCTAAAAAAATGATACAAATGAACATATTTACAAAACAGAAATAGACTCACAGACATAGAAAACAAACTTATGGTTACCAGAAAGAAAGGGGAGTGTGGGGTGGGGGGGGATAAATTGGAATTAGCAGATACAAACTACTATATATAAAATAGAGGAACAATAAGGTCCTACTGTATAGCGCAGGGAACTATATTCAATATCCTGTAATAAACCATAATGGAAAAGAATATGAAAATGAATACATATACATATGTATAACTGAATCACGTTGCTGTACACCAGCAACTAACACAACATTGTAAATCAACTATACTTCAATTTTTTTAAAAAAGGCAGTGGGAGACAAGAAAGTGATTATTACCTGACTTGCCCTCATGGTTACATGTGTATATATAACCTTCTTGATCAAAGGCCTGCCTGAGTTACACCCAGCTACCTGTCCCTGAAGCACAAAGACCTGGCACTGAGGCCTGAGGCAGGTGCCTCTGCTCTCAGACTTCAGGGGCAGCCCTGATAGTTTCCATGAAGTGGGATGCACTCAATCATAGCTCAGGATTTTGGCACACCACACCTACTTCTAATTCTGTCCACATCTCAATGAATATGATTAGCCCATCAGAGCATATGGTAAATGTAAAAGTTGTTTAACACACTCAATAAATACTTTACACATTCAGTCCATATTTATTGAGCATCTACCCTGGGCCTAGTATTGTTGGATAGAAGTACGAATATCGAGCCTCTGGCTTCAAAAAACTTACAATCACATATAAACTTTGGTATCTCTCTCTCTCTCTCTCTCTCTATATATATATATATAATATATATATTATATATATATATGATATATATATATAATGTATATATATATTATATAAATTATATATATATTATATATATATCTTCTTGCATTCAACTTTAATCCTCTTATGTATCTATACTTAGTCAATGTATATTTTAAATTCTGAGAGCTCTGAATTTGATTTACCTGTTTTTCCAAACTTACCCCTGTGAGTTTTGTACACAGCTGTAAAAATCAGAGCAAAGATTAATTTTGTGGCTTGTATAAGAGGCCTAACATAAAAGACCACAACATTTTACTGGAGACCTAGAATGTGGGCAAAACCCTTTTATTATGTACAGAGACACATACAACCATATACAGTTATTCTTTTTAGATTTTTCAGGTTACATTTATGTGATCTACTTTTTTTAATGCTGAAAGAGGGTCTAAGGACTAAAATAAATTGCTCTTCATAAGATGTGGAAGTCGCACTAAAATTATCCTTTTGAAAAGCAGAGGGCCAGATGGCCAATCTATATGATTCTTTGACAACACTTAATTCCACAAGAGATAGCTCATGAAAGAGCTTCAGACTGTCTTTCAGAAAGTGAGAGTTAAGATGAAGCCAAGTGGTTAACATTCTTAAGCACAAGATCCATGCACCAATGAAGGGAATCGGAGCAGATGTGCTTTATTCTGAGGCACAAAGCTCAGATGTCAGTCAATAACGAAAGCACCACAGTCAGACAGGGAGGTACACAAGGACGGATAACAGATCAGAATGAGACCTTGTGTGGCTAAACTGGGCAGAAGGGACATTGCCACAGTGTGATGAAGGTTCTAAGCACTTGTTGACTATTTTATGAAACGGTGAGCTACTGATAACACTCAGCTCCCATGCCACCTACTCCTTGCCATTCCTATTAAACTGTAGTTTAGTTCTGTTTTAGCCAAAGCCAGCTTCATTGTCACTTAAGCCTCACTCTGCACCAGCACATATTTCCAGAACTAAATCAGAGACCATCCAAAGAAATGTATATCATAAAAGAAATGGGAGTGGAAGTGCTGTTGTTTTATCCAAAACCAAACGTATTTCTTTGCTCCCTGACTAGCAGTAGGTTATTGTCCATAAAAACAAGCAATTGCATTGGATGAATCTTGCTTGTTCCCTGGGAAGGCCCACTACACCTTCTGCAAACCAAATGACCCTTAGCAAGCTCAATGCCACTAACAGCTTCCCTTCCCCCTCTTCTCCACCACCATATCTCATGAGAGTTGCTCAGCCTTGATAAAGCCTTACTTCCTTGGAATTCAGTTAATTCACCTTTTCCCCCTCAACGATACATGGTTTCTGCTTCACAGCATATCCTTGGCACATCACTGGCCCATGCCTATTTTGCACCACCAGAATCTCCTGAAATTTATCAGAGATGATACAGATGTAATTAAACCAGAATTCTAGTCTCTCCTTGTGACAACTCAGCGGACAATTAATGATGATAAAAGAGCCTGCCAGCTGCTACCTGACATACCAATGTGAGCGTCCAACTCCGATGAAGATGGAGGGTGAAGGGCAGGTCCCTCTGGCTCCATTTCAATCTGTCTTTTACCTCACACTAGCTAAAAAGTAACACTCACTTTGGGCAACCTTAGATTCTTTCCTCTCTCTTCTTAAAAGCAGCAAATAGACAATCGGGGGTAATGCAATGTCTATGAAATAAATAAGAATGCTTCCAGGGAAGAGTAATTTAAGCTTTACCACCAGGGACAGTGATTCAAGCCTAAAGCCAGAGAAACAGGCTGTGCTCTTAATCATTGACCCTTTAGGAGAGGATGTGCCCACTGCCTCTTTGCCGTGAGAACATATCAGTTCGTAGGGAGGGACCTTCATAAGGGGGGCACTTCATGGATTTTTCCACAATAATGTTGTTCCACTCAAAACTGACTTTGATTACATTTGTCCTTTTCTCTCCAAAATTTCAGGTTTAGCCATGACTGAAGCTTGGTGCAATAGATGCTTGGAGGGAGACCAAGGCTTGAGGGTGACATGGGTTGTGGAGAGAGATGACTGGAGAGAAAATAATCAAAACAAGGATGATAAGAGGTAATAAGAGGACCCTGTTCAACACTTACACTTCAAAACACATGTGCTGAGGCTCAGTGGTAACAGAACTGCACTGCTGGCTTCCTGTGTTGCTTTCTGTTTAACAGTTTGTTGTTTGGGGGACTTGAGAATCCATTTAGACAATTCCCATAAGAAAAAATGCAAATGACTCATAAACATGTGAAATAAATGTCCTACATCACTTGTAATCAAAGGAATGCAAATATAAAACAACAAGATAGCATTTTCACCTATCAAATTAACAGAGATTAAAAGGAATTCTAATACTCAACAGGGGTGGCGAGATGGCCCATCTCTCACTGCTGGAGTGTTAATTGGTACAACCTTTCTCCTGGGCTATTTTGCAATATGTGGCAAATTCCTAAAAATATGCATATTCCTGGGCCCAATAATTCCGCTTCTAGGATCTACTCTAAGAAAATAAGCAGCAATCCAAGCAAAGATGGGTACAAATCTTTCGCTGGAATGTTATTTACAACAAGGAAAAGTACAAAAATAAAATCTTACATTGTTATAAATTATATAATTATAAAATAAATAATATATAAATATAAAAAATAGAGTACAACATTCCTTCACCAATTAATATTATTCAGGATATTTATAGATTTTAAAGACTATTGGGACTCCGGGAGGGCTCATGCCAAGGAGCACTACCCAGAACCTCCGCTGCCAGTGTCCCTGTCCCTGCGGTGAGCCACAGCCACCCCCCACCTCCTCAGGAGACACTCCAACACTAGCAAACATGTAGCAGACAGGTCTTGGTGCTCTGGCCGGGTGTCAGGTCTGTGCCTCTGAGGTGGGAGAGCCAAGTTCAGGACATTGGTCCACCAGAGACCTCCCAGATACATGTAGTATCAAATAGTGAAAGCTCTCCCAGAGATCTCCATTTCAATGCTAAGACCCAGTCCCACTCAATGACCAGCAAGCTACAGTGATGGACACCCTATGCCAAACAACTAGCAAGACAGAAACAACCCCACTCATTAGCAGAAAGATTGCCTATAATCATAATAAGGTCACAGACACCCCAAAACACACCACTGGCTGCGGTCCTGCCCACCAGAAAGACAAGATCCAGCCGCATCCACCAGAACACAGACACCAGTCCCCTCCACCAGGAAGCCTACACAACCCACTGAAGCAAACTTACCCACTGGGGGCAGACACTAAAAACAATGGGAACTATGAACCTGCAGCCTGCAAAACAAGACCCCAAACACGGTAAGTTAAGCAAAATGAGGAGACAGAGAAATAGACAGCAGAAGAAGGAGCAGGGTAAAAACCCACCAGACCTAACAAATGAAGAGGAAACAGGCAGTCTACTTGAAAAAGAATTCAGAGTAATGATAGTAAAGATGATCCAAAATTTTGGAAATGCAATGGAGAAAATACAAGAAACATTTAACAAGGACCTAGAAGAACTAAAGAGCACACAAACGATGAACAACACAATAAATGAAATTTAAAATTCTCTAGAAGGAATCAATAGCATACTAACTGAGATAGAAAAACAGATAAGTGGGCTAGAAGATAAGATGGTGGAAATAACAACCGCAGGGCAGAATAAAGAAAAAAGAATGAAATGAATTGAGGACAGTCTCAGAGACCTCTGGGACAACATTAAATGCACCAACATTTGAATTATAGGGGTCTCAGAAGAAGAAGAGAAAAAGAAAGGGACTGAGAAAATATTTGAAGAGATTATAGTTGAAAACTTCCCTAATATGGGAAAAGAAAGAGTCAATCAAGTCCAGGAAGTGCAGAGAGCCACATACAGGATAAATCCAAGGAGAAACACACCAAGACACATATTTTAAAAAACTATCAAAAATTAAATACAAAGAAAAAATATTAAAAGCAGAAAGGGAAAAATGACAAATAACATACAAGGGAATCCCCATAAGGTTAACAGCTGATCTTTCAGCAAAATCTCTGCAAGCCAGAAGGGAGTGGCAGGACATATTTAAAGTGATGAAAGGGAAAAACCTACAACAAAGATTACTCTACCCAGCAAGGATCTCATTCATATTCGACAGAGAAATTAAAACCCTTACAGACAAGCAAAAGCTAAGAAAATTCAGCACCACCAAACCAGTATTTACAACAAATACTAAAGGAACTTCTCTAAGTGGGAAACACAAAAGAAGAAAGGACCTACAAAAACAAACCCAAAACAGTTAAGTAAATGGTAATAGGAACACACACATTGATAAGTACCTTGAATGTAAATGGATTAAATGCTCCAACCAAAAGACACAGAATGGCTGAATGGATACAAAAACAAGACGTGTATATATGCTGGCTACAAGAGACCCACATCAGACCTAGGGACACATACAGACTAAAAGTGAGGGGATGTAAAAAGATATTCCATGCAAATGGAAATCAAAAGAAAGCTGGAATAGCAATTCTCGTATCAGACAAAATAGACTTCAAAATAGAAACTATCACAAGAGACAAAGAAGAACACTACATAATGATCAAGGGATCAATCCAAGAAGAAGATATAACAATTGTAAATATATATGTACCCAACCTAGGAGCACATCAATACATAAGGAAAATGCTTACAGCTATAAAAGGAAATAAACAGTAACACAATAATAGTGGGGGACTTTAACACCTCACATACACCAGTAGTCAGATCATCCAAACAGAAAATTAATAAGGAAACACAAGCTTTAAATGACACAATAGACAGATAGATTTAATTGATATTTATAAGACATTACACCCCAAAACATCTGATTGCACTTTCTTCTCAAGTGCACCTGGAACATTCTCCAGGACAGATCACATCTTGGGTCACAAATAAAGCCTTGGTAAATTTAAGAAACCTGAAATCATATAAAGCATCTTTTCTGACCACAACGCTATGAGATTAGAAATCAATTACAGGAAAAAATGTAAAGAAACACAAACACATGGAGGCTAAACAAGATATTATTAAATAACCAAGATATCACGGAAGAAATCAAAGAGGAAATAAAAAAAATACCTAGAGACAAATGACAATGAAAACACGATGATCCAAAAACTATGGGATGCAGCAAAACAGTTCTAAAAGGGAAGTTTATAGCAATACAAGCCTACCTCTAGAAACAAGAAAAGCCTCAAATAAACAATCTAACTTTACACCTAAAGGAACTACAGAAAGAAGAACAAACAAAACCTAAATTTAGTAGAAGGAAAGAAATCATAAAGATCAGAGCAGAAATAAATGAAATAGAAACAAAGAAAACAATAGCAAAGATCAATAAAACTAAAAGCTGGTTCTTTGAGAAGATAAACAAAATTGATAAACCATTAGCCAGACACATCAAGAAAAGGAAAGAGAGGACTAAAATCAATAAAATCAGAAATGAAAATGGACAAGTTACAACAGACACTGCAGAAATACAACCATCATAAGAGACTACGACAAGCAACTCTATGCCAATAAAATGGACAACCACGAAGAAATGGAAAAATTCTTGGAAAGGTACAATTTTCCAAGACTGAACCAGGAAGACTTAGAAAATATAAACAGACCTGTCACAAGTAATGAAATTGAAACCATAACTAAAAATCTTCCAACAAACAAAAGTCCAGGACCAGATGGCTTCACAGGTAAAATCTAGCAAACGTTTAGAGAAGAGCTAACACTCATTCTTCTCAAACTCGTCCAAAAATTTGCAGAGGAAGGAACACTCCCAAACTCGTCTATGAGGCTACCATACCCCTGATACAAACACACTAAAAAAGGAGAAAATTACAGACCAATATCACTGATGAATATAGATGCAACAATCCTCAACAAAATACTAGCAAGCAGAATCCAACAACACATTAAAAGGATCATACACCATGATCAAGTGGGATTTATCCCAGGGATGCAAGGATTCTTCAATATACTCAAATCAATCAATGTGATATACCATATTAACAAATTGAAGAATAAAAACCATATGATAATCTCAATAGATGCAAAAAAAGCTTTTGACAAATTTCAACACCCATTTATGATAAAACCTCTCCAGAAAGTGGGCATAGAGGGAACCTACCTCAACATAATAAAGGCCATATACAACAAACCCACAGCAAACATCATTCTCAATGGTGGAACACTGAAAGCATTTTCTCTAAGATCAGGAACAAGACAAGGATGTCCACTCTCGCCACTCTTATTCAACATAGTTTTGGAAGTCCTAGCCACGGCAATCAGAGAAGAAAAAGAAATAAAAGGAATACAAATTAGAGAAGAAGAAGTAAAACTGTCACTGTTTGCAGATGACATGACACTACACATAGAGAATCCTCAAGATGCCACCAGAAAACTACTAGAGCTAATCAATGAATCTGGTAAAGTTGCAGGATACAAAATTAATGCACAGAAATCTCTTGCATTCCTACACACTAATGATGAAAAATCTGAAGGAGAAATTAAGGAAACACTCCCATTTACCACTGCAACAAAAAGAATAAAATACCTAGGTATAAACCTACCTAGGGAGAAAAAAGACCTGTATGCAGAAAACTATAAGACACTGATGAAAGAAATTAAAGATGATACAAACAGATGGAGAGATATACCATGTTCTTGGATTAGAAGAATCAATACTGTGAAAATGACTATACTACCCAAAGCAATCTACAGATTCAATGCAATTCCTATCAAATTACCAATGGCATTTTTTACAGAACTAGAACAAAAAAATATTAAAATTTGTATGGAGACACAAAAGACCCTGAATAGCCATAGCAGTCTTAAGGGAAAAAAAACAGAGCTGGAGGAAACAAACTTCCTGACTTCAGACTACACTACAAAGTAATCAAGACAATATGGTACTAGCACAAAAACAGAAATATAGATCATTGGAACAGGAACAAAAGCCCAGAGATAAACCCATGCACCTATGGTCAACTAATCTATGACAAAGGAGGCAAGGATATACAATGGAGAAAAGACAGTCTCTTCAATAAGTGGTGCTGGGAAAACTGGACAGCTACATGTAAAAAATGAAATTAGAACACTCCTTAACACCATACACAAAAATAAACTGAAAATGGATTAGAGATCTAAATGTAAGACTGCACACCATAAAACTCTTAGAGGATAACATAGGAAGAATACTCTTTGACATAAATCACAGCAACATCTTTTTTGGTCCACCTCCTAGAGTAATGGAAATAAAAACAAAAATAAACAAATGGGATCTAATGAAACTTAAAAGCTTTTGCAAATCAAAGGAATCTACAAACAAGATGAAAAGACCACCCTCAGAATGGGAGAAAATATTTGCAAACAAATCAACAGACAAAGGATTAGTCTCCAAAATATATAAAGAGCTCATGCAGCTCAATATTAAAAAAGCAAAAAACCCAATCAGAAAATGGGCACAAGACCTAAACAGACATTTCTCCAATGTCTATTTGGAGACATACAGATGGCCAAGAGGCACATGAAAAGCTGCTCAACATCACTAATTACTAGAGAAATTCAAATCAAAATGGCAATTAGGTATCACCTCACACCAGTTAGAATGGGCATCATCAGAAAATCTACAAACAACAGATGGTGGAGAGGGTGTGGAGAAATGGGAACCCTCTTGCACTGTTGGTGGGAATGTAAATTGATACAGCCACTGTGGAGAACAGTATGGAGGTTCCTTAAAAAACTAAAAACAGAATTACCATATGACCTGGCAATCCCACTACTGCGTATATACCCAGAGAAAACCATAATTCAAAAAGACACATGCGCCCCAATGTTCATTGCAGCACTATTTACAACAGCCAGGTCACGGAAACAACCTAAATGCCCATTGACAGACGAATGGATAAAGAAGATGTGGTACATACATAAAATGGAATATTACTCAGGCATAAAAAGGAACAAAATTGGGTCATTTGTAGAGATGTGGAGGGACCTAGAGACTGTCATACAGAGTGAGGTAAGTCAGAAAGAGAAAAACTAATACCTTATATTAATGCATATATGTTGAACCTAGAAAAATGGTACAGATGAACTGGTTTGCAGGGCAGAAATAAAGACACAGATGTAGAGAAAAAGTGTATGGACACCAAGGGGGGAAGGTGGCCGTTGGGGGTGGGGGGGGTGGTATGATGAATTGGGAGATTGGGATTGACATGTATACACTAATATGTATAAAATGGATAACTAATAAGAACCTGCTGTATAAAAACATAAATAAAATTAACTTTAAAAATTAAAAAATAATAACAAATCTTACAAATCCTCTAGGGACTCATCCCCACATTGCCTCAGTCAGGAACAAAAACTAAGAGCCTCCATCATCTGGAGCATCACTGGGCACCATGACAAGGGAAAGGATATGTAGCAACTTATACACTAGCTCTTACTGACTCTTATCCAGAGGTAATGCACATCATTTCCACTTACATTTCATTGGCTGAAGTCAGTCACATGACCAGTCTTCTATAACACAGATCAGGAGATTCAATCTTACATGTGCCTAGAGGGAAGAAAACCAGAAATATCTGTGAACAGAACCAATATTTACTACCCCCCAAAATCTTCATTTTTTTCTTAAGAATTAATTATATGTCAAACTGAAAGTCTTTCTTCTGTGCTTCATTAGTAGTCAAGATACGACATTATGCATCATTTGCATAACCCTAAACAACTTGGTTCTACTTCTCAATTCAGTTTTTAGAACCTAAGCTATTTGGGACATGCCACCACTGCAGGCAAGAGGTTTAAAAAGGTAAAAGGCTATGGACATACCATCACTACACTAAAGAAGCATCCCCTCTTTCCAGTGTCCGTGGAGTAGCCAGAGGAATGCCAGCATTTCTCAGCCACCATTCTGAACATAGAACAATCAAAATAAGCAATACTGGAATGTCTCCCACTTTCTATCAGTGTTGGAAAACAGGGCCCAGGCATATATCCAAGGTCCTTAACTTAACCCCCTAGGAACGTTTTTCTAGTCAGTTTAATCTGCTCTCTTTTACAATCTGTATTATGCACACAAAAGATTAGAACACACCAATCCCAAAATATAACTATTAATGTTAAAAAGAAAGCACCATCATGCTCCCCTGCACATTCGAACAGTTCATCACACTCACTCTATTAAGTACCATTTTAAATGTTTTTGTATTAATGAAAAACTAATATGACTTTATGAATGACAGGCAGCATTGTCTGAACATTAAATCAATTCCCATTTTTCATTGTAAAATAAAATATAACTTGAACCATGTTAAAAGTAAAAGTTAATTACATGAAGTGCTGGTTTGTAGCTTGCATTGATAGACCTCTCCTAAGGGATACAGGTAATTATAGAAAATCCTATCCAAGGCAGAACCCTCAGGGTTATCATAGAATCTTTTTCATCACCTACTATGTCTGATAGGTCTTCAAATCTTATGGATTCTAAACTTCCTATATACCCATTTCACCCGATTCTCTCTCTCCATTCCCAATTGCTATATCCAGGGCTTTATCATCTTTCACCTAGGCTACTTCAATCACCTACTCACTTGTCTTCTTCCTTCAGACTCCCGCCCGCCAAAACCACCTGCCTGCATCCCCTGCATCAGCAGGTGGACTCTCAACCACTGAGCCACCAGGGAAGCCCTGTGGGGGACTTTTAACACCTCACTTACACCAATGGACAGATCATCCAAACAGAAAATTAATAAAGAAACACAAGCTTTAAATGACACAATAGACAGATTTAATTGATATTTATAGGACATTCCATCCAAAAACAGATTATACTTTCTTCTCAAGTGCACACGGAACATTCTCCAGGGTAGATCACATCTCCAGTCACAAATCAAGCCTTGGTAAATTTAAGAAAATTGAAATCATATCAAGCATCTTTTCCGACCATAGTACTATGAGATTAGAAATAAATTACAGGGAAAAAAACGTAAAAAACACAAACATATGGAGGCTAAACAATATGTTACTAAATAACGAAGATATCATGGAAGAAATCAAAGAGGAAATCAAAAAATACCTAGAGACAAATGACAATGAAAACACAACAATCTAATACCTATGGGATGCAGCAAAAGCAATTCTAAGAGGGAAGTTTATAGCAATACAATCCTACCCCAAGAAATAAGAAAAATCTCAAATAAAAAAATCTAACCTTACACCTAAAGGAACTAGAGAAAGAAGAACAAACAAAACCCAAAGTTAGTAGAACGAAAGAAATCATAAAGATCAGAGCAGAAATAAATGAAATAGAAACAAAGAAAACAAAAGCAAAGATCAATAAAACAAAAGACTGGTTCTATAAGAAGATAAAGAAAATTGATAAACATTTAGCCAGACTCATCAAGAAAAAGAGCGAAAGGACTCAAATCAATAAAATTAGAAATAAAAAAGGAGAATTTAAAACAGACACCACAGAAATACAAAGCATCATAAGAGACTACTACAAGCAACTCTATGCCAATAAAATGGACAACCTGGAAGAAGTGGACAAATTCTTAGAATGGTATAACCTTCCAAGACTGAACCAGGAAGAAATAGAAAATATGAACAGACATCACAAGTAATGAAACTGAAACTTGGATTAAAAATCTTCCAACAAACAAAAGCCCAGGACCAGATAGCTTCACAGGTGAATTCTATCAAACATTTAGAGAAGAGCTAACACCCATCCTTCTCAAACTCTTCCAAAAAATTGCGGAGGAAGGAACACTCCCAAACTCATTCTATGAGGCCACCATCACCCTGATACCAAAACCAGACAAAGATACTACAAAAAAAGAAAATTACAGAACAATATCACTGATGAATATAGATGCAAAATCCTCAACAAAATACTAGCAAACAGGACTTAGCGGCAGCGAGAGAGAGGGGGAAGATGGCGGAGGAGTAAGAAGCAGAGATCACCTTCCTCCCCAAAGATACATCAGAAATACATCTACACGTGGAACAACTCCTACAGAACACCTACTGAACGCTGGCAGAAGACCTCAGACCTCCCAAAAGGCAAGAAACTCCCCACGGATGTGGGTAGGGCAAAAGAAAAAAGAATAAACAGAGACAAAAGGATAGGGGTGGGACCTGCACCAGTGGGAGGGAGCCATGAAGGAGGAAAGGTTTCCACACACTAGAAGCCCCGTCATGGGTGGAGACTGCCGGTGGCGGAGGGGGGGGAGCTTCCAGGCCACGGAGGAGAGCACAGCAACAGGGGTGCGGAGGCCAAAGCAGAGAGATTCCCGCACGGAGGATCGGTGCCAACCAGCACTCACCAGCAGGAGAGGCTTGTCTGCTCACCCACCAGGGAGCGGGGGTTGGGAGCTGAGGCTTGGGCTTTGGTCTGAGTGCAGGGAGAGGACTGGCAGCGTGAACACAAAGGGGCTAGTGCACCATGGCTAGCCGGGAGGGAGTCCGAGAAAAAGTCCAGACCTGCTGAAGAGGCAAGAGACTTTTTCGTGCCTCTTTGTATCCTGGTGCGCAAGGACAGGGGATTAAGAGCGCTGCCTAAAGGAGCTCCAGAGACGGGCGCGAGCTGCGGCGAACAGCGTGGACCCCAGAGACGGGCATGAGACGCTAAGGCTGCTGCTGCCGCCACCAAGAAGCCTGTGTGCAAGCATAGGTCACTATCCCCAGCTCCCCTCCCTGGAGCCTGTGCCGCCCACCACTGTCAGGGTCCCATGATCCAGGGACAACTTTGCCGGGAGAACGCACGGCGCACCTCAGGCTGGTGCAATGTCACGCCGGCCTCTGCCGCTGCATGCTCGCCCTGCACTCCGTACCCCTCACTCCCCCCGGCTTGAGGGAGCCAGAGCCCCAGAATCAGCAGATCCTTTAACCCTGTCCTGGCTGAGCGAAGAACAGACGCCCTCCAGCGACCTACACACAGAGGCAGGACCAAATCCAAAGCTGAACCCTGGGAGCTGTGCGAACAAAGAAGGGAAGGGAAATCTCTCCCAGCAGCCTAAGGAGCAGCGGATTAAATCTCCACAATCAACTTGATGTACCCTGCATCTGTGGAATACCTGAATAGACAACAAATCATCTCAAATTGAGGAGGTGGACTTTGAGAGCAAGATTTATTATTTTTTCCCCTTTTCCTCTTTTTGTGAGTGTGTATGTTTCTGTGTGAGATTTTGTCAGTATAGCTTTGCTTTCACCATTTGTCCTAGGGTTCTATCTGTTCGTTTTTGTTTTTGTTTTTACTTTTTAAAAAATTTTTTTCTGAATAATTATTTTTTTATTTTCATAACTTTATTTTATTTTACCTTACTTTGTTTTACTTTATTTTATCCTCTCTCTTTCTTTCTACTTTTTCTTCCTTTTATTCTGAGCTGTGTGGATGAAAGGCTCTTGGTGCTCCAGCCAGGAGTCAGTGCTGTGTCTCTGAGGGGGGAGAGCCAACTTCAGGACACTGGTCCACAAGAGACCTCCCAGCTCCACGTAATATCAAACGGCGAAAATCTCCCAGAGATCTCCATCTCAACACCAACACCCAGCTTCACTCAACAAGCAGCAACCTACAGTGATGGACACGCTATGCCAAATAACTAGCAAGACAGGAACACAACACCACCCATTAGCAGAGAGCCTGCCTAAAATCATAATAAGTCCACAGACAACCCAAAATTCACCACCAGATGTGGACCTGCCCACCAGAAAGACAAGATCCAGCCTCATCCACCAGAACACAGGCACTAGTCCCCTCCACCAGGAAGCTTACACAACCGACTGAACCAACTTTAGCCACTGCAGACAGACACCAAAAACAACGTGAACTACGAACCTGCAGCCTGCAAAAAGGAGACCCCAAACACAGTAAGGTAAGCAAAATGAGAAGACAGAAAAAAACAAAGCAGATGAAGGAGCAAGATAAAAACTCACCAGACCTAACAAATGAAGAGGAAATAGGCAGTCTACCTGAAAAAGAATTCAGAATAATGATAGTAAAGACGATCCGAAATCTTGGAAATAGAATAGAGAAAATGCAAGAAACATTTAACAAGGACCTAGAAGAAATAAAGATGAAACAAACAACAATGAACAACACAATAAATGAAATTAAAAATACTCTAGATGGGATCAATAGCAGAATAACTGAGGCAGAAGAATGGATAAGTGACATGGAAGATAAAATAGTGGAAATAACTACTGCAGAGCAGAATAAAGCAAAAAGAATGAAAAGATCTGAGGACAGTCTCAGAGACCTCTGGGACTACATTAAACACAACAACATTCGAATTATAGGGGTTCCAGAAGAAGAAGAGAAAAAGAAAGGGACTGAGAAAATATTTGAAGAGACCATAGTTGAAAACTTCCCTAATATGGGAAAGGAAATAGTTAATCAAGTCCAGGAAGCACAGAGAGTCCCATACAGGATAAATCCATAGAGAAACACGCCAAGACACATATTAATCAAATTGTCAAAAATTAACTACAAAGAAAACATATTAAAAGCAGCAAGGAAAAACAACAAATAACACACAAGCGAATCCCCATAAGGTTAACAGCTGATCTTTCATCAGAAACTCTGCAAGCCAGAAGGGACTGCCAGGACATATATAAAGTGATGAAGGAGAAAAACCTACAACTAAGATAACTCTACCCAGCAAGGATTTCATTCAGATTTGATGGAGAAATTAAAACCTTTACAAACAAGCAAAAGCTGAGAGAATTTAGCACCACCAAACCAGCTTTACAACAAATGCTAAAGGATCTTCTCTAGGCAAGAAACACAAGAGAAGGAAAGGACCTATAATAACAAACCCAAAACAATTAAGAAAATGGGAATAGGAACATACATATCGATAATTACCTTAAGTGTAAACGGATTAAATGCTCCCACCAAAAGACACAGACTGGCTGAATGGATACAAAAACAAGACCCAGGGCTTCCCTGGTGGTGCAGTGGTTGAGAGTAAGCCTGCCGATGCAGGGGGTGCGGGTTCGTGCCCCGGTCTGGAAGGATCCCACGTGCTGTGGAGCAGCTGGGCCCATGAGACATGGCCGCTGAGCCTGTGCGTTCAGAGCCTGTGCTCCGCAGTGGGGGGAGGCCGCAACAGTGAGAGGCCTGCATACCGAATAAACAAAAACAAAAACAAAGAAAAAACAAACAAACAAAAAACAAGACCCATATATATGCTGTCTACAAGAGAACCACTTCAGACCTAGAGACACATGCAGACTGAAAGTGAGGGGATGGAAAAAGATATTCCATGCAAATGGAAACCAAAAGAAAGCTGGAGTAGCAATTCTCATATCAGACAAGAGACAAAGAAGGACACTACATAATGATCAAGGGAACGATCCAAGAAGAAGATATAACAATTGTAAATATTTATGCACCCAAGATAAGATCACCTCAATACATAAGGCAAATACTAACAGCCATAAAAGGGGAAATCGACAGTAACACATTCATAGTAGGGGACTTTAACACCCCACTTCCACCAATGGACAGATCATCCAAAATGAAAATAAATAAGGAAACACAAGCTTTAAATGATACATTAAATAAGAAGGACTTAATTGATATTAATAGGACATTCCATCCAAAAACAACAGAATACACATTTTTTCTCAAGTGCTCATGGAACATTCTCCAGGATAGATCATATCTTGGGTCCCAAATCAAGCCCTGGAAAGTTAAAGAAAATTGAAATTGTATCAAGTATCTTTTCCGACCACAACGCTATGAGACTAGATATCAATTACAGGAAAAGATCTTTAAAAAATACAAACACATGGAGGCTAAACAATACACTACTTAATAACGAAGTGATCACTGAAGAAATCAGAGAGGAAATCAAAAAATACCTAGAAACAAATGACAATGGAGACACCACGACCCAAAACCTATGGGATGCAGCAAAAGCAGTTATAAGAGGGAAGTATACAGCAATACAATCCGCCTTAAGAAGCAGGAAACATTTTGAATAAACAACCTAACCTTGCACCTAAAGCAATTAGAGAAAGAAGAACAAAAAAACCCCAAGGTTAGCAGAAGGAAATAAATCATAAAGATCAGATTAGAAATAAATGAAAAAGAAATGAAGGAAACGATAGCAAAGATCAGTAAAACTAAAAGCTGGCTCTTTGAGAAGATAAATAAAATTGATAAACCATTAGCCAGACTCATCAAGAAAAAGAGCGGGAAGATTCAAATCAATAGAATTAGTAATGAAAAAGGAGAAGTAACAACTGACACTGCAGAAATACAAAAGACCACGAGAGATTACTACAAGCAACTCTATGCCAATAAAATGGACAACCTGGAAGAAATGGACAAATTCTTAGAAGTGCACAACCTGCCAAGACTGAATCAGGGAGAAACAGAGAATATGAACAGACCAATCACAAGCACTGAAATTGAAACTGTGATTAAAAATCTTCCAACAAACAAAAGCCCAGGACCAGATGGCTTCACAGGTGAATTCTATCAAACATTTAGAGAAGAACTAACACCTATCCTTCTCAAACTCTTCCAAAATAAAGCAGAGGGAGGACCACTCAGAAACTCATTCTCCGAGACAACAATCACCCTGATACCACAACCAGACAAGGATGTCACAAAGAAAGAAAACTATAGGCCAATATCACTGATGAACATAGATGCAAAAATCCTCAACAAAATACTAGCAAACAGAATCCAACAGCACATTAAAAGGATCATACACCACGATCAAGTGCGCTTTATTCCAGGAATGCAAGGATTCTTCAATATACGCAAATCAATCAATGTGATACACCACATTAACAAATTGAAGGAGAAAAACCATATGGTCATTTCAACAGATGCAGAGAAAGCTTTTGACAAAATTCAACACCCATTTATGATAAAAACCCTCCAGGAAGTAGGCATACAGGGAACTTTCCTCAACATAATAAAGGCCATTTATGACAAACCCACAGCCAACATCATCCTCAATGGTGAAAAACTGAAAGCACTTCCACTAAGATCAGGAAAAAGACAAGGTTGCCCACTCTCACCACTCTTATTCAACATAGTTTTGGAAGTTTTAGCCACAGCAATCAGAGAAGAAAAGGAAATAAAAGGAATCCAAATCGGAAAAGAAGAAGTAAAGCTGTCACTGTTTGCAGATGACATGATACTATACATAGAGAATCCTAAAGATGCTACCAGAAAACTACTAGAGCTAATCAATGAATTTGGTAAAGTAGCAGGATACAAAATTAATGCACAGAAATCTCTGGCATTCCTATATACTAATGATGAAAAATCTGAAAGTGAAATCAAGAAAACACTCCCATTTACCATTGCAACAAAAAGAATAAAATATCTAGGAATAAACCTACCTAAGGAGACAAAAGACCTGTATGCAGAAAATTATAAGACACTGATGAAAGAAATTAAAGATGATACAAACAGATGGAGAGATATACCATGTTCTTGGATTGGAAGAATCAACATTGTGAAAATGACTCTACTTCCCAAAGCAATCTATAGATTCAATGCAATCCCTATCAAACTACCACTGGCATTTTTCACAGAACTAGAACAAAAAATTTCACAATTTGTATGGAAACACAAAAGACCCCGAATAGCCAAAGCAATCTTGAGAACAAAAAATGGAGCTGGAGGAATCAGGCTGCCTGACTTCAGACTATACTACAAAGCTACAGTAATCAAGACAGTATGGTACTGGCACAAAAACAGAAAGATAGATCAATGGAATAGGATAGAAAGCCCAGAGATAAACCCATGCACATATGGTCACCTTATCTTTGATAAAGGTGGCAGGAATATACAGTGGAGAAAGGACAGCCTCTTCAATAAGTGGTGCTGGGAAAATTGGATAGGTACATGTAAAAGTATGAGATTAGATCACTCCCTAACACCATACACAAAAATAAGCTCAAAATGGATTAAAGACCTAAATGTAAGGCCAGAAACTATCAAACTCTTAGAGGAAAACATAGGCAGAACACTCTATGACATAAATCACAGCAAGATCCTTCTTGACCCATCTCCTAGAGTAATGGAGATAAAAACAAAAATAAACAAATGGGACCTAATGAAACTTCAAAGCTTTTGCACAGCAAAGGAAACCATAAACAAGACCAAAAGACAGCCCTCAGAATGGGAGAAAATATTTGCAAATGAATCAACTGACAAAGGATTAATCTCTAAAATTTACAGGCAGCTCATGCAGCTCAATAACAAAAAAATAAACAACCCAATCCAAAAATGGGCAGAAGACCTAAATAGACATTTCTCCAAAGAAGATATACAGACTGCCAACAAACACATGAAAGAATGCTCAACATCATTAATCATTAGAGAAATGCAAATCAAAACTACAATGAGATATCATCTCACACCAGTCAGAATGGCCATCATCAAAAAATCTAGAAACAATAAATGCTGGAGAGGGTGTGGAGAAAAGGGAACACTCTTGCACTGCTGGTGGGAATGTGAATTGTTACAGCCACTACGGAGAACAGTATGGAGGTTCCTTACAAAACTACAAATAGAACTACCATATGACCCAGCAATCCCACTACTCTGCATATACCCTGAGAAAACCATAATTCAAAAAGGGTCATATACCAAAATATTCTTTGCAGCTCTATTTACAATAGCCTGGAGATGAAAACAACCTAATTGTCCATCATCAGATGAATGGATAAAGAAGATGTGGCATATATATACAATGGAATATTACTCAGCCATAAAAAGAAATGAAATTGAGCTATTTATAATGAGGTAGATGGACCTAGAGTCTGTCATACAGAGTGAAGTAAGTCAGAAAGAGAAAGACAAATACCATGTGCTAACACATATATATGGAATCTAAGAAAAAGAAATGTCATGAAGCACCTAGGGGTAAGACAGGAATAAAGACACAGAACTACTAGAGAATGGACTTGAGGATATGGGGAGGGGGAAGGGTAAGCTGTGACAAAGTGAGAGAGTGGCATGGACATATATCCACTACCAAACGTAAAATATAGCTAGTGGATAGTAGCCGCATAGCACAGGGAGATCAGCTCGGTGCTTTGTGACCACCTAGAGGGGTGGGATAGGGAGGGTGGGAGGGAGGGAGACACAAGAGGGAAGAGATATAGGAACATGTGCATATGTATAACTGATTCACTTTGCTATAAAGCAGAAACTAACACATCATTGTAAAGCAATTACACTCCAATAAAGATGCAAAATAAAAAATACTAGCAAACAGAATCTAACAACACATTGAAAGGATCATACACCATGATCAAGTGGGATTCATCCCAGGGATGCAAGGATTCTTCAATATATGCAAATTTATCAATGTGATACACCATATTAACAAACTGAAGAATAAAAACCATATGATCTTCTCAATAGATGCAGAAAAAGCTTTTGACAAATTTCAACACTCCTTTATGATAAAAACTCTCCAGAAAGTGGGCATAAAGGGAACCTACCTCAACTTAATAGAGGCCATATATGACAAACCCACAGCATTCTTCATTCTCAATGGTGAAAAACTGAAAGTATTTTCTCTAAGATCAGAAACAAGACAAGGATGTCCACTCTCGCCACTATTATTCAACATAGTTTTGGAAGTCCTAGCCATGGCAGTCAGAGAAGAAAGAGAAATAAAAGGAATACAAATTGGAAAAGAAGACGTAAAACTGTCACTGTTTGCAGGTGTCATGATACTATACATAGAGAATCCTAATGATGCCACCAGAAAACTACTAGGGGTAATCAATGAATTTTGTAAATTTGAAGGATACAAAATTAATGCACAGTAATCTCTTGAATACTTATACATTAACAACAAAAGATCAGAAAGAAAACATTAAGGAAACAATCCCATTCACCACTGCAACAACAAGAATAAAATACCTAGGAATAAACCTACCTAGGAAGGTAAAAACCTGTATTCAGAAAACTATAAGACACTGATGAAAGAAATCAAAGATGACACAAACAGTTGGAGAGATATACCATGTTCTTGGATTGGAAGAATCAATATTGTGAAAATGACCCTACTACCTAAAGCAATCTACAGATTCAATGCAATCCCCATCAGACTACCAGTGGCATTTTTCACAGAACTAGAACAAAAAATCTTAAAATTTGTATGGAGAAACAAAAGACCCTGAATAGCCAAAACAATCTTGAGGGAAAAAAACGGAGGTGGAGGATTCAGACTTCCTGACTTCCGAGTATACTACAAACTACAGTAATCAAGGCAATATGGTACTTGCACAAAAACAGAAATATAGATCAATGGAACAGGATAGAAAGCCCAGAGATAAACCCACGCACCTATGGTCAACTAATCTATGACAAAGGAGACAAAGATATACAAAGGAGAAAAGACAGTGTCTTCAATAAGTGGTGCTGGGAAAACTGGACAGCTACATGTAAAAGAATGAAATTACAACACTCCCTAACACCATACACAAAAATAAACCCAAAATGGATTAGAGACCTAAAAGTAAGACCGGACACCATAAAACTCTTAAGGGAAAACATAGGAAGAGCACTCTTTGACAGAAATCACAGCAAGATCTGTTTTGACCCACCTCCTAAAGAAATGGAAACAAAAATAAACAAATGGGACCTAATGAAACTTGAAAGTTTTTGCACAGCAAAGGAAACTATAAACAAGACCAAAAGACAACACTCGGAATGGGAGAAAATATTTGCAGACGATCAACAGACAAAGGATTAATCTCCAAAATATATAAACAGCTCATGCAGCTCAATATTAAAAAAACAAACAACCGAATCAGAAAATGGGCACAAGACCTAAATAGACATCTTTCCAAAGAAGACATACAGATGGCCAAGAGGCACATGAAAAGCTGCTCAACATCACTAATTATTAGAGAAATGCAAATCAGAACTACAATGAGGTATCACCTCACACCAGTTAGAACGGGCATCATCAGAAGATCTACAAACAACAAATGCTGGAGAGGGTGTGGAGAAAAGGGAACCCTCTTGCACTCTTGGTGGGAATGTAAATTGATACAGCCACTATGGAGAACAGTATGGAGGTTCCTTAAAAAACTAAAAATAGAGCTACCATATGACCCAGCAATCCCACTACTGGGCATATACCCTGAGAAAACCATAATTCAACAAGACACATGCAACCCAATGTTCACTGTAGCACTGTTTACAACAGCCAGGTCATGGAAGCAACCTAAATGCCCATTGAGAGACGAATGGATAAAGATGTGGTATATATATACAGTGGAATATTACTCAGGCATAAAAAGGAACAAAATTGGGTCATTTGTAGCGATGTGGATGGACCTAGATACTGTCATACAAGGTGAAGTAAGTCAGAAAGAGAAAAACAAATATCATATAGTAATGCATATATGTGGAATCTAGAAAAATGGTACAGATGAACCAGTTTACAAGGCAGAAATAGAGACACAGATGTAGAGAACAAACATATGGACATCAAGGGGGGAAAGCAGGGGATTAAGGGGGTAGTGGTGGTGGGATAAATTGGGAGATTGGGATTGACATATATATAGTAATATGTATAAAATAGATAACTAATAAGAACCTGCTGTATAAAAAAATAAAATTCAAAAAGAAAAAGAAAACAAAAACCCTGTCATGGCTTCCCATTTTACTTAGAATGAAGCCAGAATCCTTGCAACATCCCAAGCCCTAATGACTGTTCCTCCATGACTTCTCTACCCACATCTCTCACCTTCTCCCCCGCTTCCTGTACTGCTAGTACAGATGGGTCCCTAGTGCCCACTCTTCATACTCAGCCAGCTGGGCCATCACATATGCCTATGCAGGCTCACATAGTACTGCTATGTTTGGCACATCAGCCGTCCTGTCTGTTAATGGACATGGTCTTTCTGGACAGTCCATCAGTGTATTGCTTCTGGTCATGCTGCCACCTTACTATGCTGTAGATGAAGTCACCCACCATGGTTCTAGTAATGCTCAGAGTATGAATAGGAGAGGAAGATGCCAATGAGGTTCTGGCTACAGCCCTTCCTGTACAACCCTTCCGGACACCCCCAACCCTGACCATGTTCTAATTATACCACCTTCCACAATCATGCATACCACACATACGAAACACCCACTGTTAAGTCAGGCATTGAGCTCAACTTATATATACTTTCTTTTTTTGTGGCTGCGTTGGTTTCATTGCTGCGCGCGGGCTTTCTCTAGTTGCGGCAAGTGGGGGCCACTCTTCACTGCGGTTCGCAGCCTTCTCATTGCGGTGGCTTCTCTTGCTGCAGAGCACGGGCTCTAGGCACACAGGCCTCAGTAGTTGTGGCACGTGGGCTCAGCAGCTGTGCCTCGCAGGGTCTAGAGCGCAGGCTCAGTAGTTGTGGCGCACAGGCTTAGTTGCTCCGTGGCATGTGGGATCTTCCCAGACCAGGGCTCGAACCCTTGTCCCCTGCATTGGTAGGCGGATTCCCAACCGGTCCAGTACTAAGTCCTAATCCTCTTTGGCCACACCACTACCCACATAGCACTTAAAATTCCTTGGATTTGTAGAGCTTCACAGCGTCAGCTTTCCATTCTACTTACTCGTGTATAAGTCTGTCTTCCTCACAAAGTCAGAAGCTTCCTGAAATCAGGAACCATGTTTTAGGCTTCTGTGCATCTATCAGGTATCTTGAATGATGTCTGGCACACAGTGAATGTTCCATAAACATTTGCTGAATTGAAAGTAATTGGGCAAAGGTGGTCAATCAGAGCTGGTGGTTGTTGACAACTGACTTCTCTAAAACTGTTCAATGCACATATAAGCCTCACACCTGAGCTGGACTGGGTTCCAAAATGGAGCGCTGAATCCAAAGGAAATTAGGATTCCCAGACTTCCAATAGAGGGCAGCACATTTATTACATCAGGACATAATCTGATGCCTAATCACTGGTCTATGATTACAGAAAATGTGTCCCAGCCCAATAGACAGAAGGAAAACTGCAAAGAAAGCATTTACGGCTCTAAACAATTTTTCTTTGTTCCTCATCTGGGTCCTGAGGCCTGTGATTTGGCTCCAATTTTTTATTTGTGGTTGTTTGTTTCATATAATAAAACTGTTCCTTTAAAATAATGGAGACTATATTGAACCTAAAAATAAATATCAAAAGACCAAAGTCCCTGAGTGGGAGAGATTATTGCAAAAGGACCAGCCAAGCTCAAAAGAGCTGTGAAGGGATCCAGGCCCAGGCAAGAGGAGCCAGCCTCCTGGCTGATCTGGAATCAATGTGACAAACTGAAACAGACAAAATTTTAAAATACAGAAAACAAACACACATGCAGCAACAGTAAATATACTATGCTATGAACATTACTCTTATTTGATCATTATTGATCACTACCTCTCTGCAGTATTGTTAGGACACTTCACAAAATGGATAGAAAATGAGCATTTGACGTGTGGGGGGTAAAGAGCAGAAGGAAGAGCTACCTGTGAATTTCCAAGAGAAATAACACTAAGGTACAATTTTGCTGTTAGTGTATAAAAAGTCCCAGTAAGTAAACAAATAAGAAGTAAGCCAAGGTGATGTGGTTTGATTTCAATACTGTGTTTGCTTGTTCCCTGATGCATTTAGAGAAAAAAGTGGTAAAATCATTCAGTAAATTCCAAACAATCATTACCATAAGTCCGTGGCAATTTCAGAACTGCCTTCCTCCACAAGATCTGGGCCTAGACAATTCACAAACACACCTGGACTTATTTTTCAGAAACCTCTGTGTAAAGACAACTCTCTTAGAAAGTACCACATCCAGATACATACATTTTCCCCTTCTTGAATGGATATTTCAACATTTATGTTGTTCAAGGGATGTGTTCCAACCAGTAATTATTTGATCAATTATTTTTAAGTGTATAATAGATTCTCATCATTTATGTATTCAATAAACATTTATTGAGCACCTACTACCAGGCACTCTACGAAATGATACCAAGTAAAAGCATTAGTTTCTGTCCTCGAAAAGCTCAGAATCTGGTGGAAGAGTTATAAGGAGAGATACATGGAAAATTAAACAAGGTAAGTCCTATGATTCATTAACACAGAGGACTGGCACTGAACCCAGCCTGGTGGGCAAGGGCTGGGATCAGAAAGGCTTTCTGGAGAAAACTGAAGATGGGGAGTAAAGGAGATATCCCTCAGCAAGGTGGATATGCTAGGACTGATGGAGAAGATAAGAGACTTGTTGTCATCTGCTTATCAATAGCAAAAACTGAAACTAATATTTGTCAAGAGCTTCCTCTATGCCAGGCATTGAACTAGTATTGTGAATATTAGATCTTGTGGAGGAGACATTTTTAATACATATGAAGCGATAGGATATCAACATAGGGTTGTTGTAAGAAGAATAATGGCCCCCGAAGATGTCCATGTTCTTATCCCTGGAACTTGTGAATGTGTTAAACTGGCACAAAATGGTTACATAGCAAAAGGGGCCTACTTAAATTTACTGAACATAAAATAGGGCTGTGGATTATCCTGGATTATCTGGGTGGGCCCAACATAATCACTTGGGCTCTGAAAAGGGAAACAGAGAGGCAGAAGAGGAGGTCAGAATGATCTGATGTAAGAAGGACTCCACTGGCCATTACTGGCTTTGAAGGGGTCCACAAGCCAAGCAATGTGGGCAGCCTCTGGAAGCTGAGAACAACACCCCAGCCACCAACCAGCAAGGATATAGGGACCTCAGTCCTACAACCACATGGAATTCAATTCTGCCAACAGTCTGAATGAGCCTAGAAGCCTGCCAACACACCTTCTTTTCAGTCAGGCAGGCTGAGAAACCAGCCAAGCCCGCTGGACTTCTGACCTGCAGATCAATAAGATAACAAAGTTGTATTCTTCTAAGCCCCTAAATCTGCGACAATTTGTTATGACAGCAATAGAAAACTGATAGAATGGCATTATCTAAGTGACAAAGTAAAACCAATGAGAACATTATTGCTACCGCACCTACTAAATGCCAAGAGCTTCTCAAATATCATCCCCTTTAGCCCTCATAAATATGCAAAGTTGATATTATTCTTCCCATTTCACAGATGACAAAATGGAAGCACAGAGATAACTGAAGTCACAGCTAATAAACAGTAGAACTGGAGTTTGAGACCAAGTCTGTCAGATAGCAATGGTCCTGTTCTTTCCACTCTGCCATGCTGCTTCCAGGATATTACTCTTTTTTTTAAGCCCAGGTAATTACTCTTTACATGTGTATATGCTGGGTCAGAAGCACCTCTCTGTGCATTATCTTAATTCAACCTGGCATCAGTCTGTGAAGCAGGCAGGGTACAAATTATTTACCCCTTTTTCCAAATGAGGACACCCAATCTCAAAATAAATTGTGAGCTACATATGTCCCAGGGTAAGAACAAAGGCCTTTCAACTCCAGCACCCCCCTCCCCCCAACCCCCGCTCCCTGCTCCAGGTGCATTACTCCCCTTCACATGAACTCAGCCCAGTCAAGTTTGCCTTGAATATGCAGCCTGTTCTCACAAAGCAGTGGGAGAGGGCTGCTCTTAGGAGAGAAAATGCTGATGGGCCCTGGGTGGGAAATCAATACTTTAAGTGAAATTGAAACCTGTAGCTACACTGTGAGAGCTTTAGTAGGGTTCTTTGCTCCACTTAGGATGATAATTATCAATAAACACTGTAATAAGATTTCAGTGCAGGAAGTCACATCTTCAGTGTCCTCCACAGCTGTGCTGGGAACCAGCGATGATGCTCTAAGTGTCTCATTTTTACTCAATTATCTAAGATATGAGTTCCTAGAGTCATTTTGTGCCCTGCACTTAAAAAAAAAAATCTCATTTTTGAGAAGGCCCCAAAGAAATCTGCTTTATCTGAGGCAGATTCCATTCACCCAAAGGTCTTTCTGGAATGCCTCTGTAGTCCAGGCAGGGTGCTAGGCAGCAGCAACACTGGTCCCTGCCCTCATGGGGCTTACATTCTAACAGCAAGACAAACAGTGAGCAAATGAGTAAGAGAACTATATTTGAAAGATACAGCAAAGGTAATCAATAGAACATGAGATGGATGGGAGGTGCCTATTTTAAGGGCACATGGAACAGAGGTTCTGACCATGGGGAAGAAAAGCCTGGAGCAATAGGGCTTCTGCATGCTTGACTCAGAGAGCTTCCTTACATGTTAATCTCTGTGAGCTATGCCCTGTGAGGGGCAGGGTCTAAAACAATAGAGAGATCCCCAATATTAGAGCCCAGTGCTGCATGGAGGTGGGGGAGAGAAGGTGTAAGTGATTCAGTTCCTACAAAAGATACCTGGTCTGCTTCTCACCCCTTACCGTGTGAAGCTGGGCTGTTTACTTAACCTCTCTGGGCCTCAGTTTCTTCATAAGATTGTATCAATGCATATAAATCATTTGAGTCCATAGTAAGTGTGCAAGAAATACAAACAGGGCCTTGTAACATAGCTATCACTTGATAAATATTAGCTGTCTTAAGGGTGTGTCTGTCCTGAAAGGTGAAGTGAAGAAAAGAGAACTATTCCCCCACTCACTGGGTCCACAGTAAACATATATATACACCTCTTAGTATCATTATTGCCCCCATAAAATGGTGCCTACTTTATGGGCGAAATTGTGTCCTTGAAAAACAATATGTTGAAGTCCTAAACTCTGCCCCCTCAATATCTCAGAATTTGACTTTATTTGGAAATAGAGTCATTGCAGATGTAATTAGTTAAGATGAGGTCACACTGGAGCAGGGTGGGTCCCGAATCCAACATGACTGATGTCTTTATAAAAAGAGGAAATTCGGACACAGCCATAGGCATGCGTAAAGGAAGACAATGTGAAGACACTGGGAGAAGATGATCTTCAGCAAGCCTAGGAAAGGGGTCTGGAACAGACTCTTCCTCACAACGCTCAGAAGGAATCAATCCTGCCAGTACCTTGATCTGAATCCTGCCAGCACCTTGATCTCAAAGTTTTATCTTCCAGAACTGTGAGATGATAAATTTCTATTGTTAAGCCACCCAGTTTGTGGTACTTGGTTACAGCAGCCCTGGCAAACTAATCCATATCCCTTAAGGGTAAGATGTATATAGTGTCTAACTCTGAGTGCCCAGAATCCAGCAGAGGGCCTGGCACATACTAGGTGCTCAATAAACATGTAGTAAGTGAATGAATGAATTTCTAGTATGGTGGCTCATATTCCCAGCAAGACATGACAGAAGAGAGATGTTTAAGGCCTATAACCAGAGGACTGCTAGGGTGAAGATGTGGCTGACAGCGGGGGGGTCAGCCAAATATGGGATTGGCTGTCTCTAACCAAGACACTAACAAGTGCTTGACACTATGGTGAAAAGGAAGTCCCTGGAGGTGCAAGTGGGCAGGGGATCCAGCTGTTCTCAGAAAGCCTGCAGGGCCACATGCCCAGATCTGTGAGGTGTGTGCCTGGGAGCAGGCCCCCTCCTCACGCTGGGCTAGGGGCAGGCCTCAGTCCCTCGTGAAGGAAGCTGGCAAGAACAGGCAGCAGCCGCATCGATGAAAGAGTCCAAGGAGCCGAGAGGGTGTGCAAAGAGAGTCTCAGACGAGGGAAGTTCTAGAAACCTGTGCCCACAATCTCAGGGGCCAAGGGTGATGTGGGTACACACCTGGGAAATGTGAGAATTCAGGGGGCGCTCAATTCTGAGTCCACTCAATTGGGGGAGGATGAAGGTAAGCCTCTCCCGAGAGGCTTGGAGATGAGGGCTAGGCTGCCATGGGACCCAAGACCCTAACTGGAGAGGAGGATGAGAAGGAGCTGCGACGCAGGGCAGGTGGGGCAGCGAGCGTCAAGGTGATGCTCTATAGAGCAAAGAAGATGGGAGAGAAAAGGAGTTTCGTAAGTGAACTATTCTAATTGAGTGCTGACTCTACGCTGTTCAGATCCACCAGGTAATTGCTCAGTCCACCTCTGTGTTTCATCTGTGGAGCTGCAGCTGGAGCAGTTTCTTGGAGTGGGGCGGGGGAAGGTGGGTTTAAGAACTGATTAGGGGAAATCACTCCTTGCAGGCCTTAGGTTATTCTTGCTAAAAATCATGCCAGAAAAATCATAATTAAAATAGGAACATGGTGAATAACAAGCACCCCTTTCCTTGAATGTGAAATAAATTTTAACAGCTATCTTAGCTAAAGAACCCAACACAGTCGACCTTCCAATAAGGGTAAGCAGAGTTTTCTATCAGAGTGAAATAGAAACTATAAACCAAACGTATCATATCTGAAGTCCAAGCCAGCTCTAGTGAGTAAAATCCCCCTCTCCAGCAGTCTTTTTTTTTTTTTTCCTACCGGCTGGCTACCACATTCCTTGACTCCGGAACTATATGGATACTGTTTCTTCATCTTAAATCTGTGAAACTACCTTCAAGAGCTATAGTCTTGACTACTTGTGACATACTATCCAAGATAAAGAAGCTGGTCAGTAATAAATGCGCCTTTGGGCGAGAGTCTATCAGGTGGGTACAGCTGAGATGGAATCGTTGGGGGCGGGTTGCAGAGAGATTCTGGAGAAGGCGGCAGGATGCAGACAGCAACGTGAGCACAAACGCATTTTGGAGAAGGGTTGATGTTGGTAATCTAATTCTCCTGATTCAAGTACAGTGAAAATTTTCCTCCTCTGAGACTACATTTTTCCTGGTCTCCCCAAACTCAGCAGGGGACCCAACAACATCCTTTGCTGAGGGAAAGCTTAGATCTCAAAGGAGACACACCGCCTCTAAAAACCAGGTATCTTTTCTGGGACGCTGTTTGCTAAATAAAGGAGCTCTCAGGGCTATTTGGCTGACTGACAGCCTGGTCCTGTTGAAAATACAAGTGGATCGGTTGTGTTTTCGCCTTCAGCAGTTTCATCCAGGGCAAGATGCATATGCTCCCATGGTCACAGACACACCCCACGAGCTCTCCAGAGGCCCCCAGAACTCTCCAGTGACTCTTTGATCATCTGAAAGTCCTGCGGTGCCATGCAGCCAGCACTTCTGTGGGAGCCGGGTCTCCAGAGAACTCTGCAGCCCTTGCAACAGGCCATGGAGCCTTCCGCTGACCCAGCCCAGCACCTTCAGTAAGACCAGGTGTAGGGCTGCCCTTCCCCTCCCTCACATCCTCCCTTTGGTACCTAGCCTCAGGCTGTGGGAAATCTCAAAATTACAGCAGCTGAAAGTTCAGTGCCTATTCCTATTCCTATAGCTTACCTCGTTTCTGCAGCCATCCTTCCAGTGCCCTCGCTGCCTCTGGGCCAGGATATCTTCATTTCAAGTTCAGAGAGGTATGGAAAATGACCCTGGAAACGTAAAGACTGACTGACACTTCCACACTCCTTCAGGCAAGACTTGTGGTTCACCTCTGGCCAACTACATGCCAAGATTTTCGGCAGATACCACCAGCCCTCCTATCTACAGACACCCTTGTCCGGTGCTTATCACCCCTGAATCCTATAAAAATCAGCCGGGGAGGATTTGAAAAGATAATTGCCAGCGCCCAGGCTCCGCCCCCAGGGATTCTGATTTGATTGGTCTGGGCTGAGGCCCAGCCTGGCAGGCACATGTTTCAAAATCTCCCCAGGTGATTCTAAGGTACAGCCAGGGTGCGCTAGCAGATAACCCTCCAAGTCCTCTGGGGCGATCTTCGCAAGAATGGGTGACTGCTCCAAGGGAATGCCTGACAAAGGTGATCTCACTTATCACTTGATTTTCGGAATAACTTCTCAGAGAGTAAACTTAAATTTGGAATCTGAAGGTCATAGAAGTCCTCAATGTATGAACTAGACTATAAACCATCTATTTATTCAGATTGAACAAATATTTTTTGGATGCCTACTATGCACCGGACGGGTGCACTGCTGGGAACTAAAACAGGAGCACGTGCATCAAACAGTTTCTCCATTTACCTGGTTCTCCCTTCTACCCCTTCATACTTGGAAACCTAGTTTCCTGTTTTGAATTCATTCTCCCTCTCTCTCATTCTCTCCCTCTCAACTTGTATACATAACATATACATAGACTCATTTACTTATAAATCTTACAGTTCACGCTCATCAATAAATAGCTAACCTCCAACATATTCCTAAGGTTCATGTAACTGGAATATGAGGAAACACCGACATCGAGGATGAACACACCTCACGCACTCTCCTTTTGTGACTCTTCCTCTCCTGATCAAGGTTCTATTATATTAGCCTAAGGATCTACCTAATGGTAAATATTCAGGAAGCCCAGATAAAAGACCTTTTCTACTCTCTGCTCTACCCTTTTTTTTTTAACCAAGCTGTCAGGAAAAACGCAATCATGAAACTCCCCCACCAGATTTCATAATTCTTACATGTGCCTGGAACCTTGAGGGAAAGGGAGGAAAATTGTGCTGCTGTTAACACTCATACCAGAGCCAAGAAGACGAAAGATCTAGGACCACAGGCGAGAGTGGCCCTCGTGCATCACTAGTCACTCTGCCTCTGTGCCTCCTGCCTGTTCTCACCACTCTCCCCGACTTCAGTTATGTCTACATCTGCCTTCCCCACTAGCCTGTAGCTGAGCCACAAGCTGTGACTTGTTCATTCCTGTCCTCCCATCCCCCAATGGAGACTATATATAATAATAGTTCACCCGTATTGAGCACTTACTATGTGCCAGGCCCAGTCCTAGATGACTCCTACATATTATATCATTTATCCTCCAACCTTATGTGTTTAGTACTTTTACTATCCCGTTATACAGAGGAAAAACTGGAATACAGAGTTTAAGCACCTTGCTCACATGTACACAGGACCCAGGAAGCAGATGCTGAGTCATAGCCAGGCCATCTAGCTGCTGATCCTTTTCTCTTGGCCACTGCTATACAATACTGGGACTTAGACAAATCAACACAGTTGTTTCCAAGGTCCTTATTCAGTAGAGTCATCCATAGTACTTAATAGATATGTGACCTTGAGAAAATCACTAAGCCTCTCTAAGCCTCAATTTCCTCCTACATAATGAGAATAAAAGCAAAACAAAGCTCATGGGGTTCCTTTGAGGATGAAATTAGATAACATATGTAAGGTGCTTAGCACAGTGCCAGGCATTTAGTAAATACTTTAAAAGCTACATGCTGCTGCTGCTTGTTATTTGGTGCCTGGGTCTCTGTCATTAGAAACATCTTGGGTTACTCCCCAATCTCAGCGGTATTGCCTCTCCCTATAAGCACAGTGGGCAGTAGTCAAGAATTTTTTTAACTTTATTTAGATGTTATTCACATCCATTCACCCATTTAAAGTGTACAATTCAATGGTTTTTAGTATATTCACAGAGTTGTACAACCATCATCACAATCAATTTTAAAGCCAGTTTAGAATTTAGAAGCAAGCAGAATCAATTCCAGGGGGTTTTTTCATCACCCAAAAATGAAACTCTGGGACCATTATCAGTCACTCTCCATTTCCCCCAAGCTCTCTCCCCACAGCCCCTGGCAACCACAAATCTATTTTCTCTACGTTCAGGACATTTTGTATAAACAGAATTATGCAACATGTGTTCCTTTGTGACTGACTTATTTTACTTAACATAATGTTTTCAAGGTTCATCCAGGCTCAGCATGTATCAATACTTCATTTCTCTTTACGGCCAAATAGATTCCATTATACGGATGGACCACATTTTATTTATCCATTCATTAGTTGATGGATATTTGGGTTGTTTCTACTTTTTGGCTATTATGAATAATGCTGCTATGAACATTGTTATACAAGTTTTTGTGTGGACATAACGTTTTCACTTCTCTTAGGTGCATACTTAAGAATGGAATTGCTGAGTCATATGGTAACTTTATGTTTAACCTTTTGAGGAACTGCCAGACTGTTTTCTAAAGTAAATAGCCACTAATCTTGCACTTGCTTCTAGGTGACCTGAAATAAGCCACTTAACCTCACTAAGCTTGAATTTCCTTATCTGTAAAATGAGGATATTACAGTATCTCCTGGAGGAGATATTGTAAGTACGGGGCCATCATTGCTTGATACCCAGTAGGTGCTTAGCAAAGGGCAGGTACTCTGTTGTCCCTGGCAAATGGTGCCCTGCCTGTTCCTCCCTCTCCAGTTTGGATTCAAAATGTAAAGCTTGTGCCACGGAAGGTTTGAAGGCAGCCTAATGAAGGTGTTATGTAGAGAAAATCAGAATACAAAGTCATACCACCTCTCTGGATCATGTCCCCGGTCTCTAAAACAAAGAACAAATAAACAGACAACTAACTCTCAATCCAAGTGTGTGTATGTTCCCTTTGTTTCTATAAACTGGACTTTTGCCCAGAAACCACAACAAGCAAAGAAGAAATCAATAATCCAAGTTTTATATGCTAATGTAATTTGTTGAAAAATGTACTACAGTGAGCTCGGTTAGAACAACATTCGCTAGATTGCTAGAGTTTCTTACAGGCCACATCTCCAGAAGGACCTACAAAAACAAGACTCAGCAAAACCATTGTCCACGTGGGTCTGAGTGAAGTGGAGAAGTTTGAGTCCTTGGTCCCATCATTGCCGAAGGCTTGATTAGCGTTTCTGTTTCCGGCAGAGAAGACTGACAGTCCATCAGTCCCAAATAACAATAATATAGCTCTGCAAAAAGAAACTTCCGCTCTTAGGGGAGTTATTGTTATTCAGGTTAAAAAATAGCCCTTGGGCAGATTCATTCCACTGCAGAAGTTGGTTTCAGAGTTACTTTGCAAAACCTGGGGGGAGGAAAAAGAAAAAGGAAACCAGAAAAAGCTGTGCATGCAATATTTCACATTGTGAGTAGATCTGCTTTGGGGACGATAGGCAGGCTGTTTGGAGAGACCTTTCCCAGCATGTGAGAAAGTAGAAGGATCTCTATCTTTAGCCGCAAAGATAGTAAGAGGACAGACTTGAAGATTGAACACAAGCAAGGCTGCCGCATTGTTGCCGGGTCCTGGTGGCGGTGAGGGTCACACACAGGATGAAGCCACCATCTCAGGCTTTCTTCCACTGGCTCTGGCTTCTGGCTCCCTCTGCAGTAATACTAATTATGGGGTAAGAAAAACGAATCTTTTCTTTTTCTAAAGACATTAATCAAACCTATCAAAGAACTACTAAAAAAAAGAAGGAAAGACAAACTTTCAACTAGGGATTGCAATGAAAATTTTAAGAGAAAAAATTATACAGGATTTGCTTACTATTAGCCATGGGAAGACTAAGAGGAAACACGATAACTGAGTAAAAGCCACTTGGGATGTTCCTTATGCATCTTATACAACGAAAAAACCATGTAAACCGAGTATCATAGCCTACTTCTAAGCACATACTTGTCACGGAGTAAAAATATATGCCAGATAAAGACACTGACAGCTCTCAAATGTAATATTACTTGTTTTGAGGCTGAATTTTATATGAAGCAGGTGTGGCACCGAGCCCTTCAGTTACTAAAATGACCTCATATAGGAGTCCTGAGAGGCCTGGAGCCCAGCAAACACCACCACAGGGGGGTTGGGGGAAGGAGATGGCTTGTCTGATTTTGGAGCCAGAGAGTAAGTACAGTGGGCTTACTGAATGAAACTGGGGTATGGTGGAGGGAGGGGGATGAATTTTTTCCTAAAATATTGCAGCTATGGATCAAAAGAAAATAATGCAAAATTTAGTCTCTAAATGTAAAATGCTCTCTGTAGCCTCCAGGGCTTTATTTAGGTTGTTCCCTCTGCCCTACCCCAGGCTAGCCTACTACTCATCCTGTGGTCCTTACACAGAGGCCACTTCCTTCAGCCTGCGTTCCCCAGCTCCCAAGGCTAAGTTGTGTGACCCCGTGTATTTGTGCAGCTCCCTATAATTACCTCCTCATAGAAACTGCCTGTTTACTTCTCCATCACCCCAGCTATACTGTAAGCTCCTAGAAGAAACAGAAAAGCCACATCTTGTTCACAGGGTATACTCAGGGCCAATACAACGTGTGGCACGTAAAAGGGCTCAATAATTTCACTGAAGTCTCTAGCTGAGTGGAAGAAAGGGAGCATCTGAACCCAGGAGTGAGGCAAACAGCCCACCAGCCAAGGTAAATCAAGTCGAGTACTGGGGGAGAGAGGGGCCCCAGAGGGATAGTCCTGGAAAAAAACATTCAAGGACAAGATTTTTTTCCCCTTGCCAATTAGTACCCATTGGATCTTCCTTTTCAGAATCTGTGGCTTCTTACTGTGTCTTAGAGCAAAGAAACATCTTGACTGTTACATTTAAAACCTCAAAAGCCCTTTGCAATTGTATTGTTATTAAATGTGGAGCATAGGTCCTGAATACAGATTAGTAGAACAAAGGTAGATGGACCTGAGTTTAAATCCTGACTTTGCTACCAACTAGCAAAGAGGTAAATCACTTAATCTCTCTATGCTTCAGGTTTCTTATCTGCAAAATAGTGATAACAGCTATGTTGCAGAATTGTGATGATTAGATTAAGTAATGAAAGGCATGTATTTGGCACTGTATTAAGTGATATTTGCTAGTGATGGATGTGTGTGACAATGTGTTTCAGCAACACTTAAAGGTATGATTCCCAAATGTTTACTAAATTTGTCCATGTTATGTCAAGCACTATAAAAATACACAAGCTATATTTCCTACCTTCAGGGAGGTCACAGTGTTCTGAATTCAACAGACCCAGGACTGGCTGAAGCACAGACAGGTTAAGACACATGCCCAAGGCTCCCTTGTGGCAGAAGTGGGACAAAAATACAGGCCTGGTAATACCCAGCTCTTTCCAATAGCTCACATTCCATGAAGAGGGGGAAACGCACATTTCTTTACTGCTGTGCCACCCCACATGCAAGATAAGTAAACGAAAAAATAATACTAAAGTCATCAAATGGTGCTTAAGTCCGTTCAGGCTGCCATAACAAAATACCATAGACTGGGCAGCTTGTAAACAACAGAAATTTATTTCTCACAGTTCTGAAAGCTGGGCAGTCCAAGATCGAGTTGCCAACAGATTCAGTATCTGGTGAGGGCCCACTTTCTGGTTCATAGACAGCTGTCTTTTGGCTGTGACCCCATGTGGCAGAGAGATGAGGGATCACTCTGGGATCTCTTGTAAAGAAGCATTAATCCCATTGATGAGGGCTCCACCTTCATGACCTAATCACCCCCCTAAGGCCCCACCTCCAAATACCATCACCTTGGGGGTTAGGATTTCAACCTATGGATATTGAGGAGACAAAAATATTTAATTCACAGCAGATGGTAAATAGGGTGCTTCATAGTAAGCATGCATTGAGCATTTTTACCAAAAAGAGATAAAAAATAAGTTCAAGAATTGTATTTAACCGTGTTGCTCCATGGGTCACCCAGAGCTGAAAGTATGGACCAATGAAGGCCAAGGAGCTATTTTTCAGCAGTAGAAGGAAATGCAGATAGGCTTCCATTTTTTTTTTAATTAATTAATTAATTTATTTTTGGCTGTGTTGGGTCTTCGTTTCTGGGCGAGGGCTTTCTCTAGTTGTGGCAAGTGGGGGCCACTCTTCATCGTGGTGTGTGAGCCTCTCACTATCGCGGCCTCTCTTGTTGCGGAGCACAGGCTCCAGACACGCAGGCTCAGGAGTTGTGGCCCACAGGCTTAGTTGCTCCGCGGCATGTGGGGTCTTCCCAGACCAGGGTTCGAACCCGTGTCCCCTGCATTGGCAGGCAGATTCTCAACCACTGCGCAACCAGGGAAGCCCCTAGGCTTCCATTTTTTTTTCCTTTATCGCAATGACTCTTCTTGAAAAAAAAAAAACTACCTGTTGCAAAAACTCTTCCACACTCTGACAGGGAAAAAATTATGTGTGAAAGGAACAAAATTACTTATTAACATTCCCTCCCTATTCAACCTGCCACCCACTCAAAAGACTGATCCTGATAACCACAGGGTCCTCTGTTGAATGGTTAGAGCCGGGGTGCTCAGATATGGCTTTGGGGGGAATAAATTACTCTGTATAAGAAAGGAAGAACTATTGAGAGGGGTCTTGAGGAAAGTTCCCAGCCCACGATCCTTTTCATAAATACAGAGTGTCTACTTCTTATTAGGCATTGGCTTGATGACGCTCCATCCCTGTAGGTCACAATATTCTAGGCATCATTGCTGTGTTTTGTTTTTTAAATGAGGAAGCATGCTGGGGGGGTGGGGTGAAACCACCACCTGTAAAGGCAATGGGGGAAATTAGTGTTTAGGGTGACAAAAGGCTTAGCGCAAAGCTCAGCAGAAATGGGAAAGGAGACTGATATGTTTTGATGAAGAATGCGGAGAATGCAGTGAAGTCAGGAAGGCCAGGCATCTGGGGAGCTGTATACGGGCAAGAAGATGAGTTGAGAAAGGGCCCAGAAGAGGAAGAAGGGAGTTTTCTGGAGAGATAATAGGGCAGGCAGGTCTGGGCCTCCGTCAGAATTTTACCAAAGGAAAAATGTGGGTGAGAAAGAGCCTGACCAGAATCAGAGGACATGAGCTTTCATCCTAGCTCGATTCCATGCTTGCTGTTGGACCTTAGTTGGAAAAGTCACCGAACCTCCTACAGTTCTGTCATTTTCTCACCTGCAAAATGGGTAATATTTGCTTCATAGCAATGATGAGTTAATATCACTGAAAGTGGCTTGAACACCATGCAGGGACCTTGGGAGCATGGCCTGGCATGAAGCTTCCCAGTTTTCTCTCAACCACCATCTCCACTTTATCTGAGGCCCCACCCTCTTCAGCGGACATGATCTATATCTCAGGCTTTGTTTGCTCACGGTCCCATTATTTCATCTCTGTACTTAGAATCCTTTCAGAATTTGTATTTGAACACATTTATTGCCTTTCCTAGATAACAGAGATGCTGGGTAGAGAGGAGACCTGGCACTCACACTGCAGAACTAATTGTCAAGTAACCCTTGTTCTAGCCCTGGTTTTGTGAAGTCATGGTCTCCTTTTGATTGAGTTTCCTTAACCTTAAATGAGAGGGTTGGAACTGAGAATCTTCAAGGTCCCTTCAGTCTCCAAAGTTCAATTGTCCCTTGGAAGACCCCTTCTGAGGCAGTCCTGCCAGCCCAGTGTTCCAGTACTTTCTATTGCCCAATTAGCAGCATTTATCCAACTTTTTTGTTAGGTATGTGCTTCTATTCCAGGCATTCTGAACCAATTCTGCAAATCAGACTTCTTGGAAGACTCAAATGCTTTAACCATCTTCAAACAAATGACATCAAACATGCCATTTTCCCTTCATCCACCAACTTTGTACTTTTATCCATAAAAATAAAAGGTACTGCGTCCATCTGGCATGATTTGCCTTGAATAAAAGCCCATCTGCTTGTTATTTCTAATTTCATTGTCCTCTAGAATGTTTACAGAAGTTTCTTTCAATATTTATTGTGCTGTGTTTCTAATTACTGATCCGAACCATCCACTCAGACTTGGTACCATGCTAGGATGGTAGGTGTCTTTGTCCTTTTCATCTCTACAATTCTTTACTCTGGAGGCATAATGTGGCCCTCGGCCATCATTACACCACCCTGGTGTAATGCTGCAGAGGCGGATTCTGACAATCAGGCCCTGGGGCTTGCAAAGCCGCCTCTGATGAATTTTTGCCTGCCTCAACACCATTACTGTCATAGGAAGGATGGAGATAATTACCTGGTTTATTATCCTGAGGCTGGCTTCATCCAGCCATGATCACTAGAAGCAGAACTCTTACCTCTGTCTTCAGGAGTCCTGAAGAGATGGGTAAAAGGTTCATATTTCCCAAATTACAATGGCTCTGAAAGGCAAGGGATGGTCTCTGCAATGGAAGCATTTCCAACCAGAGCCTTTTCAAAATACTCTTAAAACTCCAAAATGCTAAAACTGTTTAAAATTAATCTTTTTCTCCCTAATGAGCTCCCATTTCTGATTTCCCCAGTTCTGTTAGGATGCATTACTATTCTCATCTCATGGCACTACCACTCCCCACAATCAAGCAAGTGCTGTTACTCCTTCTTTGCAGCATCGTAATGCCTCCCCCATCTGTCCCTGACTTCCCAGTCCCACTTCATTGTCTAATTTCAGCCGCATATCCCACTGTCTCCATTCCTACAGGACCTCCTATCTCTCAGTCTCTCCCCCACCCAACACACCATGCACCTGACTCCAGAATAATCCACATAAAATATGGATTTTATCACTCTCCAACTCAACAATATGCTATGAGTGCCCTTTGCCTTCAGTATTCCATGCAGTCGAGCCTCACAGCCCCCAGCCAGTTGGCTGTGCATCCCACTGCTGCCCCACGAATCTAGCCTCACAGGGAGTGCTGGGCTCTGCACGCTCAGCTTTTGCTCATGCACTGACTTCCCAGGCACGTGAAAAAGTCAAAAAAGGACAAAGACAAAAAGTGAGGTGAATTCTGACTGTAGACACCTAGGGATTAAAAAAGAATTTGACAGTGTTTTTTATGGGGCATGTCGTGATACTCCCAGTTCTGATACTGCCCCAGATCCAGGGAAAATATTCCAACTGCATAGACGGGCCACAGCTCTCCTTCCATGATCCAGGAGGAAGTTCTGGAATGAAAGAGAGTAGGGGGGAATGGGGCGGTGGGGAGAGAAAGAAAGAAGGAAGGAAGGAAAGAAAGAGAGAAAGAAAAGAAGGAAGGAAGAAAGGAAGAGGAAAAGAAAAGAAAAAGAGAATGAAAGAAAAGAATGCAGGCATTATATAAGAAAGGCAGTGAGTATGGGTTAAAAAGATGGGCTTTGGAATCAAGTAGAACTGGATTCAAATCTCAGCTCAGAGACTAATGCTGCAACTTGGGTACATTATTTAACCTTCCTGAGACTGTTTTATCCACCTTGCAGGGTCGGTTTGAGAATTAGAGTCAATATATGTAGATTCCCAGCCCAGATCTTGGCACTTAGCCCCCCAATTATGGATGAATTACTCCACTACCATTTCCAGCCCCAGCAGCTTCCACTGCAAGGGTGCTCACAGGGTGGGTTCACTCTACCAGCCCCCTGCAGACTTCTGACCAGGACTAGAGGGTGCAGTGGGAGGCTATCACCTGGCCAGTGATTACAGCTCTTCCTCCACAGATCACAGCTCTGCATATGCTCCCGTTGAGACTTCCCCGCAGGCTGCAACTCAGCTGCCCTGGTCCCCAAAAGCCCACCAGGTGGGGCTCCCTGCATCTCCTCAAAAATCAATACCCCCTTGTCATTCCTAGCAACCATCTGCAGACCTGGTCTCCCAGAAGTGAGCAGCACTGGCTCTGGCCCACAACAGCACATGAAAGGCAGGATAAAATAGTTGAGGCAGGTTAGCCTGGACCTGGGCTCCTGAGTCATGCTGCCTGGGATTGCTCCTGCCCTTGACATTTCTTAGCTGATTGATCCTGAACATATCACTTCAATTCTGTAAGCCTTGGTTTCCTCATCTCTAAAATGAAGACAATGAGAGTACCTGCTTCCTGGGTTTGTTGTGAAGATTAAATGAGTTAATGCACATAGAGCACTTAGAATATTGCCTGGCACACAGTGGGTGATCGATAATATATTAGCTGTTAGAAATAATAAAGTCCTCCATCATCAAGGTCTCAAGTGCCTTACAGTCAGGCTGATTGAGAAGGCTCCCTGTTCGCTCTGGGGCTTCTTCAAAACATCCTGCTTGTTGTCATGACCACCATGTGCCCACGTGTGGTACACACATACACACATAAACACACACACACACACACACACACACACACAGAGCCCTCAGCAGTACCTACCCCCAAGGCAAGAGAATACTGATTCCCTGGAGCCTTCAATAACAAGCACTGCTCTCCACCCTCTTCTGACAAAGCTAAGTCAGCCCTCAGCAGTATCCTAGATCTGTTTCACTCAGCGACCTGCCTTTAATTCTACCAGGTTAGCAGGGGAGAGGTCAGAGGTCAAACGGAATCATCTGGTCTAATCCTTTGTTGAGAGATCATAAAAACTGGTGTCTTTTGGCCTAAAATGTCTGAATGGTCAGTATCACCTCAACTTCCCAGATATTTCTCAACTTCACACTTTTCTTTGGCCTTAATCAGAAAGTTTACAAATTTGAATTCAACCTTTCAGAAAACATTTACTGAACACCAATTTTATGCCACACTGTGCTGGGGGCTGCAGATGTAGGGATGAATCAGAGACAGACTTTAGGTTCCAGGCTCCAGTCAAGAGAGGAAGATAGGCAGCTGGACAGATCACTTCAATGCATTGTGATACGTGCTAAGAGAGAGAAATGCACAGGCAGCTTACAGAGAACACAGAAGAGGCATGCAGCACAGACAGGTAGATCAGGAAAGGCTGCAAGGAGAGGGTGACTCAGAGATGCCTTTTTTTTTGCCACACCATGCAGCATGCGAGATCTTAGTTCCCCAACCAGGGATTGAACCCAAGCCCCCTGCAGTGGAAGCGTGGAGTCTTAACCACTGAACCACCAGAGAAGTCCCCAAAGATGCATCATGAAGGATGAGTAGTCATTAACAAAAGAGCAGCATTAAAAAAAAAAAAAAGCATACAGGCATGAAAAAATGCAGTATGATTTTTGTAACTATGGTCATTTGGCACCACTAGAGGGCACAGGGTAAGGAGGGGGGTAGGAAATGAGACAGGGAAGGTGAGCAGGTACTAGACCATGAAAGGACTAAAGTCTTTTAAATACTATCCTGGAACAAAAGAGGAAATATGGAAAGGTTCTAGCAGGGCAGTAACATGGTAAAAGTTGAATTTCGGTAGAAGTGAGAGGGTTTTCCCCAGGGTGGGGTGGGGGTGGGTAGGGGGAAGGAGGTGTCTAGAAGCAGAGACCATTTAGTGATTATTTGTAATAAGCCAAGTGAGAGATGGTAAGAATCTGAACTAAGGACCTGTCATAGGATTGAAAGGAGTTTCAATTTCATTTCCGAACTATTTAGGAGGTTAGGTCATCAGGATATGGGACTGGTTAGGAAGAGAAGGGAGAGGAGACAGAGATGAATGAGTCCCAGATTTCTATCATAAATGAAATGTGAAGTTTCGATTTATGAGTTAGAAATCCTAAGAGTATTTGGATTCATACAATACTTTTTCTGTGCAATACTACAGATATCTTAATGCTAAATAGAAGTTTAATCATACCAACTAGATTACAAAGAAAACACTTCATTTCTGATCCTGAAGTCTCAAATGGACAATTTTTTCAGGTAGCAATAGATCTTGTATCTAATTGAAGCATCTACTACTGAGGTTCAGTCCCCTGGAAATGACAGCCTGTACAAAGAAGACCAGATAGAAGAGGTAGGGAAACATACAGAAGTAAAGACGCAGGTACAGGACAAATGTCTGTGGTTCTGATAGAAGGACTGTGATCAGAACAACACTGGAGAGGTGATTTTAAGTTAGGAAACTGCAAAGGGAAAGATAACTCCTGAGGATGCAACCTGAGGATGCTATTGTTAACAAATACCAACATCAGAGCAACAAGAATAAGCCTTGGTGTCAACCCCACTGGAAACCCTTCATTAAAATCTTCAGCCACAAAAGACTTCAACATTAATTCATTTCCCATCTTGATCATTCTGGATCATTCAAGTTTCTTTTGTTGGGCTCTATTAACTAGAACTGGAAAAGTCCACATAAGAAAATGGAAGATGGGGGTTGGAATTGAGTTTTGAAGGGAAGGCAAATGTCAAGTCTGGGAATGTGGTCTACATTTATAAGCCATAGGGAGTCATTGAAGGCTTCAGAGCAGAGCCATGATGCAAGGAAAGCACTTTTTTTTTTAACATCTTGATTGGAGTATAATTGCTTTACAGTGTTGTGTTAATTTCGGCTGTATAACAAAGTGAATCAGCTATATGCATACGTATATCCCAATATCCCCTCCCTCTTGTGTCTCCCTTCCAGCCTCCTTATCCCACACCTCTAGGTGGTCACAAAGCACTGAGCTGATCTTCCTGTGCTATGCAGCTGCTTCCCACTAGCTACCTATTTTACATTTGGTAGTGTATATATGTCAATGCCACTCTCTCACTTCATCCCAGCTTACCCTTCCCCCTCCCTGTGTCCTCAAGTCCATTCTCTACATCTGTGTCTTTATTCCTGTTTTAACCCTAGGTTCATCAGAACCATTTATTTTTTTTTAGATTCCATATATATGTGTTAGCATATGGTATTTGTTTTTCTCTTTCTGACTCACATGAATGGATAAAGAAGATGTGGCACATATATACAATGGAATATTACTCAGCCATAAAAACAAATGAAATTGAGTTATTTGTAGTGATGTGGATGGACCTAGAGTCTGTCATACAGAGTGAAAGCAAATTTTTAAGAATAGTCTGGGGGAGTTCCCTGGTGGCCTAGTGGTTACGATTTCGGGCTTTCACTGCCATGGCCCTGGGTTCAATCCCTGGTCAGGGATTTGAGATTCCCACAAGCCACATGGCACAGCCCAAAAAAAAGAAAAAGAAAAAAAAAAGAAAGAATAGTCTGGAAGCCCTGTGCAAAATGGATTAACTTGACTGAAATCCACTCAAATACTAAAATATTGCTGCCATTCTTATTAAATCTTTCCATTTCTTCATTAGTTCCATCTTCAAACTCTGCTCCCTCTAAACCCCCTGGCAATATCATTTCCTAAGAGTTCCTAGCTCTCTGTCTCTGTGATGTTCAACCAGAGGAGATGCCAAATATCCTCAACACACCAGAAGTCCTGTACAACAAAGACTTGTCCTGTTCAAAATGCCTGCAGTGCCCCAGATGAGAAGCATGGTCCCTGATCTCTTTTGCTGCTCCTACCTTTGTCTTCTGTAAATTTTCTTCTTCCGTGTATCACCAGGCACCCCGCCAGTCACCTGAATAGCCGGTTAAATGGTCACTCAACTGTCATCGAACTCCTTCTCTCTTTCAGGAGCAACTGGAGGCAAGCCAACATCCATACTGACCTAGTTCCACAGCACTTAAGATTTCCACAGTGCTTTGCAATGGTTTCTACTAGCTAATTCTCATGTCAACACATGCTTTGAGCTAGTTTTGTTATTAGTGATTTGTAAGTGGAGAGACTCCAATACAGATGTGGAAACCTGTTCACGTCTCTTTCATTTAATTCACAGAGTCAGATGGTGGGAAGCTATTTTCAAAGTCACAATAATTCTTTCAAACCTCTAGGAAATTCACGTAGTAGGGTGTCATTTGTGAAGAAATCTTAATATAAACATCCCTTGCTTTTGGAATTTAAATACTCTGGTGGCCTAGTTATGAAAAGTGAATCTCCTTCTCCACTGGTTTTTATTATATTATTGAAGATATATTCCTGTTTTTCTAATCTCTTTAAAGAGCTGAATGCTTTATTGCCATCTCTTTGGACCTCTCTTTTGATGTCTCTTACATTTTACCTTGTATTATTGGCCCTCTTTGGGGGACTGCTATATCTTCCTAATAAACTGAAAGTGTTTTGAGGGCAAACTGTCTTATTCTTTGTACTCCTCCAGCCACTATGACAGTGCTTGGCCTATGGTAATGACTTAGTAAATATTTGCTGATGAATTGGTGCTCAGGTTGATGGTTGTACCTATTGGGAATTTACTCTTTGAAAAAAATCTTCACAAAGCATTACTGTAGGGCTTCCCTGGTGGCACAGTTGTTGAGAGTCCGCCTGCCGATGCAGGGGACACGGGTTTGTGCCCCGGTCCAGGAAGATCCCATATACCGCAGAGCGGCTGGGCCCGTAAGCCATGGCCGCTGAGCCTGCGCGTCCGGAGCCTGTGCTCCGCAACAGGAGAGGCCACAACAGTGAGAAGCCCGCAGACAACAACCACAACAGCAAAATAACAACAACAACAAAAAGCATTACTGTATTTTTCAGTAGTCTGCCCCATGTTGCCCCTGTTGCAATTTGAAAAAATTAAAAGTTTCATTTCACCACACCCATCTCTAAGTCATGGATATTTTTCTCATGACTAAGTAGTCCCTGACTCCCCACCTGTCTTCCAACCAGAAATTTACTATGCTAAATACAGCTTATAACTTATCCAGTGGAAGTGTAGTGGGCAGATCGTCACAATAGTCACACTGGACAAAAATGGTGACAATTTTCCACTCATCGCTATGTCCATGACCTTTGCAATGTAACTTTGCCTCTACTCCTATCAAGATGTGCGGTCTATTTTCCCATGCCCTTGAATCAGGAATAGAAAAAGAAATTTCTTAAGTTGATAAAGGAGGAAGAAGATCTACTAAAAGACCCACAGGAGGGACTTCCCTGGTGGTGCAGTGGTTGGGAGTCTGTCTGCCAATGCAGGGGACATGGGTTCGAGCCCTGGTCCAGGAAGACCCCACATGCCTCGGAGCAGCTAAGCCCAGGCGCCACACCTACTGAGCCTGCACTCTAGAGCCTGTGAGACACAACTACTGAGCCCACGCATCACAACTACTGAAGCCCAAGCCCGCAGGCCTAGAGCCCATGCTCTGCAACAAGAGAAGCCACCGCAATGAGACGCCCATGTACCGCAACGAAGAGTAACCCCCACTCACTGCAACTAGAGAAGGCACGCATGCAGCAACAAAGACCCAACACAGCCAAAAGTATATAAATAAATAAATAAATAAAATAAAAGACCCCCAGGAAACCTCACATGTAGTCAGTGCATTTTAAATGCATCCCCTTTTACACCAGAATAAGACAAAGATGCTCACTATTACTGCAACCGCTTTATATAGCCCTCAATGTCTTGGCCAATGCAATAAGACATGAAGATTGCAAGGGAAGAGCAAAACTGCCATGGTTTGAAAATAACAAAGAATACACAAGAATTTTACAGAGAAAATCTTAAAGCCCACTAAATCATATAAGTTCTGATTAATGGAGAAAAACCCAATGCTCATGGATGAGATTATTTAACACTGTAAAGATGTAAATTCTCCCCCCAAATTAATTTATATATTTAATGATATTACCAAAAAAAATTTCAGTAGGATTTTTTAACATCTCATCAAACTGTCTAAAATGAGGATGGAAGACTAAATGTCCATGAATAAAAGACAATTTTAAAACATAAGGAACAGAAGCAGTTACTGCATTAGTTTCCTAGGACTGCAGTAAAAAAATAGCACAAACTGGATGGCTTAAAACAACAGAAATATATTCTCTCTCAGTTTTGGAAGCTGGAAATCCAAAATCAATGTGTTGTCAGAGCCGCATTCTCTCTGGGAACTCTAAGGTAGGATATGTTCCTTGCCTCTTCTAGCTTCTGTTGGTTGCTGGCAGTCCTTGGCTTTCTTGACCTATAGCTGTATCAGTGCAATCTGTCTTTGCCTTCACATCAACATTCTTTTCTGTATGTCTGTGTCTTTCCTTCTTCTGTCTCTTGCCATTAGATTTAGGACCTAGCCAGGTAATCAGGCTAATTTCATTTCAAATACCTTAATTTAATGACATATGTAATGACTTTTTTTTTCAAATAAAGTGACATTCACAGGTTCTAGGGATTTGGATGTGGACAAATCTTTGTGGAGGCCACCATTCAACCCACAACACTTACCCTACCAGATATGAATGCATACTATAATGCCATAGTATAACTCTATTATGTACTGGCACAATAACAGACTAATAGACCAATGGAACAAAATAGAGCCCAGAAAGAGTTCCCAGTTGGAAATTGGATATATGGCCAGCTGACATAATAAATCAGTAGGGGGAGGATCAGTTCAAGAAAGGAAGTTTAAAAAACAAATGAGAAAATTTTAATTTAGACCCTACTTCATACCTTATATAAAGGTAAAATCTGGATGGATTAAAAACCTAAAGATTAAAGATGAATATTATATTGGTGTATGTGTGTGTGTGTGTGTGTGTGTGTGAAGAAAGTATAAAAGAATATCTTTGTGGCCTTTGGGATAGGAGACAAGACCTCAAAAGAACAAGCCATATGGTGAAAATCTGGCAATTTTGATAACATTAAAATTAAGGATTTATTCTTCCTTATAGAATTCTAAATAGTATATGTAGATACTCCCTTGTCCAGAAGGTGAAGTTTGATTCCTCTCCCCTGTGGGCTGAACCTAGTGACTCATTTCCAAGAATAGAGTATGGAGAGGAAAATTATTTAACTTGACAGTGGAGAAAAGTGGCTGATATCACCTTAACCAAGTATTCAAGATTAAGCTAACATCACCAGTGATAAGTCATGTTGATATTATGTATCCCTTGATTTGATATGATAGGAAACATATTTTACCTCTGTGGTCTTCTTACAAAAAAATGTATAAAGCGCAGTCTAATCATAAGAAAACAGCAGTCAAACCCAAATTGAGAGACATTCTACAAAATATTTGACCAGTACTCTTCAATACTGAGAAGGTCATGAAAAACAAGGAAAGACTAAGAAACTAGCATGGATCAAAAGAGATTAAGGACATGGCAACTAAATGCAATGCAGGATCCTGGAACAGTAAAAGGACATCAGTGGGAAAAAATGGTGAAATCTGAATAAACCTGTGATTTAGTTAATATTATTAAGCCAATGTTAATTTTTTTGGTTTTGAAAAATGTGCCAAATTATGTAAGATGTTAACATTGGGGAGAAAGTGATATGGGAACAGTCTGTAGTATCTTTACAACTTTTCTGTAATCTCAAATTCTTCCAAAATAAAATATTTGTCATATAAAAAATAATTTCTCTTCAACAAAAGGTATCAGAAGAAAATTGTATCAACTAAAACTGACAAAAATTAATGTCTAAAATATACATGGAATTCCAACAAATTAATGAGAAAGACAAGAAACCCAATAGTAAAATGGACAAGGGCATGACTAGACAATTCCCAGAAGGGGAAATCCAAATGACTAATAAATATATGAAGAGATGTTCTACACCATTTAATACCCAGAAATATGCTAATTTACATGGATGAGAATGTGGGGATATAGGAAGTCTAGTTCACTCATACAGAAAAGGAAAATGGAACAGTCATCTGGAGAGTAAGTTGGCAGTAATATGTGAGATGAAACGTACAATTACCCTATAACCTATAATCTGACTCTAGGGCTATCACCCCAGGAACACTCACCCAGGACCATACAGGGGCACAGAAAAAGATGGTCTTCATAGCATTTTATGTGGCAGCAAAGCATTGAGTCAACAGTGGCGTCTGTAACTGGGACTGTAAACAAACCATGGTGTACATACGCTCTGGAAGACAATGCAGTGGAAAAATTAACCACATGCACATTCACCAACATGGATAAATCCTGAAAAACTATGCTGAGTGGAAACAGTAAAAAAGAAAAAAAAAGACGTATACTGAAATACCATCATATAAATTTAAATGTCATACATTTCAGTAACATATCCTAAACACATGAGTATGCATGTTGCATGTTTACTAGATATGAAGGAGATAACAGGCATAGAGATGGGCATGAAGGCAGAAAATACTAAAATAAACTTAATGTGAGCCACAATGTGCAGGTAGATGCCATGAGCATCTTAGGATGATGACTTCAACTCTTTGCACCTGAGATTGAATCTAAATCAAAAAGGGCAGAGGGTAGTTCTGGATGAGGGCTTGAGGAGATCACCTTTGAGCTAAGAGTATGAGTTTTAGTGTGGATAGATGTGGGAACATCTATATTGTCTTCTCAGCAGCACTTTATCTTTACTTATTGATTACAAAATAAATTATTTCTTAATGTCCAGTTAAGTCATCCACAGATGAGAAAAGCATTGCCATACTCGGTTTCATTACAATAAGACAATAAGATATACCGACAGTACAGCCTGACACTCATGAGTAATTCTTTACAATATCTTTATGAATCTCCCCAATTCACAAAGAACCACTATATCACATCATTTTCCTCATAATATGTATATACAATGAGTGAAAAACATTTTTTTCTTTGAGTGGCGGAGGGCACAGTGTTAGACCAGCAATGTAATCCACGGCTATGCCCCAGCATCCCAGCCAGCTAGTGCAATTCTAATTCATGTTTCAATAAGAATACAAATGATAATATATTTAGAACCTGGAGGGTCATTTGCAAATAATGGAAAATGCAAATTCTAAATTAATGAAAGTCCAGGGAGTACTATACCATGATGACTACTCCAGAGCCCTAGAAGAGTTACTGCAGCTTTTTTAAGCGTTTAATATAATCTCTGAAACAACAGAGGCCATGAGCAAACCCTGCTCATTGTGACTGACAATTTGACCTGTGGCTCAGACCACTGCAGCACGGACTCTAAGCAAATCACAGAAGACTGAAATCTAAAAGAAGCTGTAGATTTCAAAGCTATTAATGATTCAAATTTTCAATCAGCAGATTTTTTTTCCCAGTTCATTACCCACAGATTCTGTGGATCAACAGAATATGTGTGCAGCCCACCTCCTCCTTAATTCCTCCAGTAATACAATCCTGTCCATCACTTTACCCGGTCCTGGAAAATAAAGCCAAAACATACATGTTCATTTTACCTTCATTTACTTTGGCAAGATTCCAAAAGCATGTGAAACAAAGTAAAAAATCCCAGCATCTCAGAAAGCTTCTAAAATGAAGCCGATCAAGCTTCATGATTCCTTAACACAACTGATCTGATGGGAAATTGAACGTGAGCTGGCAGCTCAGGCTGTGATGAATGAGAGATGTATGTGAATAAAGAATGGGAAGAGGAGAGCATCTTCAGCCTCGGGTCAGGTCTGTGTCCATCTCACAGTGTCATTCCACCTCGGGGGTCTGGAAATGAAAATAACTTGGCTTTGAAACACACAGGCTATTCAAGGAAGTAGCCGACAATTACAAGTATGAAGGGGGATCTGGGAATAAGTTCCTACTGTGTAAAATTGCATGTTATTTAATTGATTGAGTTGTCATTCAGCAAAGGTGATTTTAGAAATGAAGTTAGCAGAAAAATAAATAAAGCAGAAATTCAGGTAAAATTCATTCAAGTCTTGCCACTGGTATCTGTGAAACTAAAGGATTGCAGCTTGTGAAGGTAATGTTATTAAACAAAGATGCTGAAGGTCATTCCTTGTCACCCTTTTCTATAAATTACCCCAGTGCGGCTCATTGGTTGTCACTCAGCAGAGCCACTGGCTCCCAGACTCACCTGGAGCCAGGGCCACCCAGGCCTTATTGATATTAAGAAATTCCCATGCTGTCTTAAAGCTCTCCTAGAACCCATTTCCCATGTTCTGACCCCAACCATGACCCAGCCTCACCTCCAGCCTCCTCAGTGCCCATATTAAGCCATCAGTTCTTGTGGTTGACAGTGGATGTTCAGAGATTTAGGGAAAAAAAACCAGCTTTAAGGCATCTGGTGAGCTAGTCAACAGTAGCACTTACATAGTCTCTAAAGGTACGCGGCAAACTCACATTTCATTAGGGTTACCTTGAGAGCCGAGGGGAATTGACTCTGGGCTGTGTCTTCCTGTCTGTTGTAGGTGCTCTATAAAAATGTCTTCAATGAATGAAGGAATAATGAACAACTGGCAGTTCCTGCAATAGAGAAAAAAACCCCAACAATCAGCATGCAATTCTGGCAGGTCTGTGCAGAGGAACAAAACCCAGCTGAACCATATGATCCAGCAATCCCACTCCTGGGTATATGTCCGGAGAAAACCATAAATCAAAAAGATACAGGCACCCCAGTGTTCACTGCAGCACTATTTACAATAGCCAGGACATGGAAGCAACCTAAATGTCCATCAACAGAGGAATGAATAAAGAAGATGTGGTACATATATATACAGTGGAATATTACTCAGCCATAAAATGAATGAAATAATGCCTTTTGCAGCAACATGGATGGACCTACAGATTGTCATACTGAGTGCAGTAAGTCAGACAGAGAAAGACAAATACCATATGATATCACTTAAATGTAGAATCTAAAAAAATGGTACAAATGAACTTATTTACAAAACAGAAGTAGAGTCACAGATGTAGAAAACAAACTTATGGTTACCAGGCGGGAAAGAGGGGAGGGATAAATTGGGAGATTGGGGTTGACATATACATGCTACTATATATAAAATAGATAACTAATAATGACCTACCGTTTAGCATAGGGAACTCTACTCAGTACTCTGTAATGACCTATATGGGAAACGAATCTTAAAAAGTGTGGGTATATGTATATGTATAACTGCATCACTTTCCTGTACACCTGAAACTAACACATTATCAATCAACTATAGTCCAATACAAATTTTTAAAAAAGGAAACGAAACCAGCTGAGGGTAGAAGCAAAAGGGACAGAGAATAGCCTCCTGGGACAGAGAACCAGCAAGGAAGCAGCAAGTTTCCAGAACTTTAGCCAAGGAGACTGGGGATCAGAACAGGGCTCTAATCCCAGCAGGGAACACAAGTGTGGAATGGGATCAACTCGGCAAAGCTTAAAGAAAGTGTGTGCACACTCACCAGTCAGCTTGGGCAGGAACATCCCTGAAGCAGGCAGGGGTCACTGCAGAGAAGGAGATCTCTGGGCCTACCCCAGCTGAGCAGGGCTCAGGAAGACTGCTGACCCAACTCTCTCATCCACATCTCCACCTTTCGAAACTGGCTCTCAGGATGGTATGAATTTAGGTCAAGAACTTCCTCTATAGGGTGTTTAATGAAAGAGCCTTCTCTTGTTGAAAGTGCACTAAGGAGGCATCCTCAGAAGCACCAGATTCCAGTCCAGGCTCTGCCATGACCCACATGTGCCCTTGGACAAGTCACTGAACTTCTCCAAGTCATAGGTCCTTCCTCATAATCAGAGGAAATGATTCATCCTACTGGAGTGTTGGAGGACAAAGAAGATTCCACGTGTGGAAGTGCTCAGTAAAGAACATAGCACTATAAATGTTGTCTATTTGTGCATTCCATGATATTTTATGTTGAATCCAATGTTGAACTTGTCAAATTGAATTTTCTGTAATTATAGAAATAGAGCTTTGATTTCAAGAAATTTTAAGCATCAAGCAGGCAAAATGTGTTTTGGAGGGAGCCTGAGAGGCCATCCCCAGGCCCCTGAAATCACATTGCAATTGGTGTCTACCCAATGCATCTCCACTTAATGCAGGCTCTGCTTGAAACTGTGATCGGCAGCCCCATATGAAGTACCTTTAAGTGTCTGCCAGAGGGCATGTAAATAAAACCTTCACCGAGGTAAACAGCTGTTCAGTTTTACAGCCTGTTTGCACGTAACTTTTATGGTCCATTATGATATATGGCTTCTGTGCGTTTCGAAGTGCTGGAACGTCATTCCATGTGGCATCCTCTAAGTGACTGGCTAATAAACGATTATTTACTCTCTAGTTTTCACGGCCCATGGAAGCCTTTAAACTGGAACGCTGTCCCTAACTACCCATTAGTGATTGTGGTAATTCTTCCTAACAGGATGTGAGCCAGTCATCCTGACAGCCTTAGTGGTGCAGGGAGGAAGGTTGGGTGAGCTAAGGAGGAGCCCACACTCAACCCAGAGGGTTCCACCTGGTTGTCTAAACGAAAGGTCGTGCCTGCCATTGGTTGTCGCATTGTGATTAAACATGGCATGCGTGCACTCTTAACACATGGTGCATGTCACAAACATGAAAAGATTCCAGGAAAGAACTTGGGTGCTATAAACAGCACCTGTTACTGAGTCAAGTGACTGAACCTGCACCTTCTGTTGGTTTCACACCCAAGTGACTGTTCAGTTGCTTCACATGATCTGAAGGCATAGACAAGAGAGTCAAGTATGTTTGTCCCACTTCCTGGTGACACCTGTGAATGCTTCTGGGATAGAAGGCAGGTCACTTCTCTATACCCTGGGAGAAGCAGCAGCCTACAGCTTGAAAACAAAAAGGATCTGAATTTTGCCTGAAAGATTGCTGGCTGGGATTTATGAAGTATGTTTAATAACAGTATAAATAAGAGTTTGAAAATGTTACCATGGTTGTTATAATAACAATAGTTACCAGGTAAGGAGTAGTGCTTTTTGCTCATCAGAAACGCTCCTGAGCGTTTTACACATAACAGTCATGCAATACTCACAGTAAGCCAGTGAGACAGGGTTTATCACTTCCATTTCACAGATGAGAATACTAAGGCTCCGAGAGGCTAAGTAACTTGCCTGCCCTCTTGACCACTCCTCCACAGCTGGTGGAAACCCTTGTGCTCTTCATACTTTCCATATTTCCCCAGTTTAAAAAGAAACTATTTTAACTGTACAATCAGGAAGCCATTTTTTCATGAGTTTTCTAGGCTAGACCTCAAAAATCAATGTTAGCTATACACAGCTGTTTTATGAGAACATGAGTCTGAGCAGGGGTCCAAGTGAAAGATGCTAAAGAAGAAGATAGAAAATGAGGAACCAGGGGTAGAGAAAGAATTCAAAGCCAGAGGAGAAAAGGGGCAAGCCAATGGAAACAGAAGAGAAGAGGTCTTCATGGAAGAGGATGATGGCATATAAAGACGAAGGGGGAGGACACTCCAGGCAAAGGGGACGGTTTGAGCACAAACATAGAGGAGAAAGCCTAAGGGTGGAGACCGTGGAAAGGAGCAGTGGCAGGAGGTTGGAGCTGGATGATGAGAGGCTTTGAGTGTCAAATTAAGAACTTTGGACTCTGTTCCATCTCTGGAACCAGTGCCAGTTTTTATCTCATGTGGATTTTGTAACATAAAAATGTAATGAATATTGAAACTGCTATCTGTCAACTGGAAAAAGAAAGAAGCAACTGTTGACACCTACAAGATCAAAATTTTTAATAAAGCATGAAATTACTTGTGTCATATTTATAATAAGCATCATCTTCTCTGAAGTAATGAAAAAGACGATTTTCACATTTTCAAAATACTAATGATAATTCAACACATTAAATTACTACAAACACTCAAATCTATGTGATCACGGGCCAGTTCTTCTGGTGTGTTTATTTTTTATCTTTTACACCACCCTCAGCACCCTGACACTGTCTCAGGCACTCAGTAAACATCGGGTACCAGAGTTTCTGGGCAGAACTCCAGCCTCAGCAGGTAACTGGAATATTAAGCAGAGAAACTGAGGCAGAAGCCCAATTATGAACTAACTCAGTGGTATTTAGAGACTGCTGCCTGGAGCCTTCTCAGGTGTTCAGGGCTCAATCCGCCAGAAGAAAAAACTGAACACCAGACATCCCTCCCAGCACAGCAGAAACACACTCATTGAGCAGACTGGGTACCAGGCACTCAAGAACTCAGTCTCACAGCAGTTCCTTCACAGTCGGGAGTAACCCAGGGACCAGTGGAGCAGAGCTTGGAGGTGGAGGGCATACATGAGTCCTCAGTCCAGAGGCTGGTGAGGGTAGAGGAGAGGCAACAGGTGCAGGGGTCTGGGCAGAGACCCTCCTAGACAAGATGCACAGGGTCTTCACCAGCTCTCTCAAACTGTGCAATGTGGCAGCCTCCTCTCCACACCTGTCGTTGGGAGACAAGACAGGATGTTTGTTTTAGTTTTTATTTGTTTGGGCCATTGTGCCAGGGACACATGTGATCATGTTCCAGCCCAGGAGGGGCCTGGCCTAACTCTTGGACTTCATCTCCGTCCTTGCTGCCACCATCTTGGACATTTTTCTGTTCCTCAAAAGCACCACATTCTCTCCTCTTTGGATATCTTGGAGTCCTCTTCTTCTGACAGGCACATTCTTCTCTCCTCGTTCTCCTCTCACCCTTCACCTGGTTTACTCAGTTCGGCACTCACCTATTGGCTTTGTTACCGAGTCCAAGCTCATACTGCTCACTGCACGACAGGTCAATATATCAGGAGACGAGCTATTGAGGCAAGGAATAGTGACTTCATTTGGAAAGCCAGCAGACCAAGAAGATGGTGGACTAGTTTCCCAAAGAACCATCTTCCCCAAGTTAGAATTCAGGCTCCCTTTATAGCAAAAGGGGAGGGGGTGAGGTTGGTCGTTGTAAACGTCTTAGTGTCAGAATCCTTTGTTCCTACAGCTGTCCACGTAGGTCAGGTCATGATGCCCCTGTAAACCTCTGAAAAGACAAATGTTATTCTCTGTTCTGCAACTTTTTTTCTCTATATGAATTGGACAGTGTTATACCTTTAAGGGTCAGAGCCTTGAGAATGGGCTATCCTGTATATTTCAGGCTACAGGCAACAGTTCTTAACATGAAGCAAGCAATAGAATACAAAGGTTAAAGTAAAAGGAACATCCAATATGGAGTCAGATTTGTTCTTCCCTCTTACAGCTTAAACAGTACTACCCAAGGAAAGCCCTCTCTCCCAGATTAGATGAATATATTCATACTCCCATAGCACCTGTTGCCCCCTTTTTATAATTCTTATCACACTTGTAATTATTTGTTTGTTGTTTCCCACACCTCTAGACCATGAACTTTATAAAGCAAGGCTTGAATCTGTCTTGTTTCCCACTGTACCATTAGCATCGAGAACAGGACCAGGCACACAACAGATGATCAGTAAATATTTGTTAAATGAGTGAGCAAGCGTCACATCTCTACAGAAGATCAAATTTCTGGAAATTTGCATTAGTCCATTGTGAGTTCCTAGAGGCTGGGACCAGGCCTGATTCGTCTTGCAGCTGTGGTACCTTGCATTGCTGCTGAAACATTGCAGGGACTGAACTTTAAAAAGAGGACAGGGGACAGGAGAGCATGAGATGGGATTTCCTCACACCAGGCCCTTCCCTGCTCTCCAACCCCGGAAGACCAGCTTGAATTTCACCTATTCCAGGAGATCTTTCCTCTCACCCAGCCCCGCATCCATTTCCTCTTCTCAACTCCTACAGGCCTTCATGGCTGTGCCATTCCTTTGGCACTTGTTACACCCTGTCTTTTTATGTCTCTCTCCTGAGTTCCTTAAAAAGAGAAGCTGCCTTCTCTTTCCTTTAATCTCTTTGCTTCTAAATAATTCCTTGCACAGGATCAGTGCTCTATATAGGTTCATTGAGGGCTGATGAGAACCTGAATTTGTTTCCAAAAAGATTTTTATAAACTCCTTCCCTGGCAGACTTTGAAAAATAGGATAGATTTTCAGGTGTGTGGGAAAGCTGAATGAAAGCCTTTCTGGAAACAGAAAAGTAAACTACGTGAGCCTCTCTCCTAACCTTCGATTCTATGAAAATAAGTGTCATGTTGACACTGTAAAAATGAGGAAATGCTCTTTTTGTCTTCCTTCATTTTAGACAAAGCCTGACTGTGTCAGATACGCTCTGGTTTCAGAGGGCTCTGGAAGAATGGGAAGCATTCTTCACTCTGACTTCAAGTAACACTGCAGGCCCTTGTACTACTAAAGACAGAATGAGCAGTTTGCTCAGGAAAGCTGAGGATGGATTCCCAGCATTAGCCCAGAAAGGACCAGCAGCACCACAGAGGTGACCTTGTCACATCATAGATGAGGCCTGGCTTCCAGAATGGACATCCCCACACTTACTGGCACATTGCCCTGGCCCACAGATAATGCAAGAAATCTTGCTCTGCCTTTGCACCAGGATCCCTCTTGCAGGAGCTCTGCTAACCTTCTCTACACCTTACCTCATGGGCAGAGACAGGAAAGTCTGCCTCAGAGAGACCCTTGGGTGTGTCACTAATCCATGCGCCTGCTTCTGTGTCACATTTAATTACTCACTCAGTACAGAGTTACCTGTACTGCAACTCCAGACTAATGAGATGCCGCAAAGCCTTCAAATTGGGGATTACAAAGTACAGCATGTTGGGCTTCCCTGGTGGCGCAGTGGTTGAGAGTCCGCCTGCCGATACAGGGGACACGGGTTCGTGCCCCGGTCCGGGAAGATCCCACATGCCGCGGAGCGGCTGGGCCCGTGAGCCATGGCCACTGAGCCTGCGTGTCCGGAGCCTGTGCTCCGCAATGGGAGAGGCCACAACAGTGAGAGGCCCGCGTA
>NW_006773751.1:4111492-4122531 GCF_000442215.2 Lipotes vexillifer | reverse complement strand
GCCCAGCTACCCCAAAAAAAAAAAAAAAAAAAAAAAAGTACAGCATGTTGCACCAAGGTCAGTTTGGATTGTTCTAAAGCTCTGATTACTACACGATCACCTTCTTTTTAACCCGAAACCCTTTATTTCTCATTTTTCAAAAGGGAAAAACTATAGCGTGTTTTGGAAGAGGCAAAAGGTGTTGCTTGGTTGTTTGTTTTAACTACATGAAAGCCTTAGTGATCAATATCTAAATCCTCAGAGCTGTACTTAAGATACCTCTCTCTCCATAATCTTCCCAATGGGGTATGGTGACTTTTCCCTTGAGGGAATAAGAAATTACCACCTCTTGATGACATTTTGCAGGGAAATAAGGTAAGAGGCTGGATAGATGTTGTTTTGAATGTATCTGCATTCTTACCTAGTTTAATGATCAGAGAGACCCTGTGCAACCCTTTTATCCCAATTCCTTATCTTGTTGGTCTCACAAAGGTAGCAGGACTTTGCATCTCACCATATTTGCTGTGTCCAGGAAATTGGGGTCACAGAGAGCTTCCTGGACTCTGACTATACACTCCCTATGCCTGCGCTGTAGCTGCTAGCCACACGTGGCAATCAAGCGGTTGAAACATGGCTGGCCTGAATTGAGATGTATTGCAAGTGTAAAATACACACCAGACTTTAAAACTTAGAAATTTAAAAAATGTAAAGTATCAAATTAATAATTTTTTTATATTTGATTACATATTGAAATGAAATGTTCAGGATATACTGAGTTAAATCAGGATTTTTCAACCTCAGTACCATGGACATTTGGGGCTACATAGTTTTTTGTTGTGGGAAGCTGTCCCCTGTGCACTGTAGGATGTTGAGCTGCATCTCTGGCTTCCACCCATTAAATACCACTGGCACACTCCCAGTTATAACAACCAAAAATTGCCTAATGACATTGCCAAGTAACATTGTTAGACACTGTCAAATGCCCCCAGGTGCAAAATCTCCCCTGGCTGAGAACCATTGGGATGAATAAAATATATTATTAAAATTAATAACACTGTTTCATTTTACTTTTTTTAATGTGGTTACTAGAGAACTTAAAACTACACATGTGGCTTGCATTGTATTTCTGCTGGACAGCGCTGCCCTAGACTGAGCATCCTGAGATCAAGGATCTGCCTTTTCATTGTTGCATCACCAATGTTGAGAACAGGGACCCTTGGGCCTGGCAATGAGCAGAAGAGAAGGGGCAGAACCACAGCAGGTAATGTTTGCAGGTAAGGTTGGTAGGTACCAGCCCATTGAAGACATTCAGGAGACTAACAGGAAGGAAATGGGACAAACACCAAAAGGTCACCGATCAGGCCCACAGGTGCTAGAAGAACACAGCTGCAACAGTCCTAGAGTCTGAGGAAAAGAGAGTTCTTAGTAATTATTGTGAAATCACTGGCTGCCCCCCGATGGCATACAAACCACCGGATAAAGGCCACTTCAGGAACCCATGTTGCCTTTTAACTGAGAATAGCTTTACTGGTGTCAAAGCAGTAGCAAATAAATATCATTTCGGGACACAATGTCTCAATCAGCACACAAGCTCCCAAGTCCCTTTGACATTTGTTTATTTTCTATTTCCAGTTCCAATCCCCTTAGCCTGCCTTTCCTCAGCTGTTCTTTCCAATCCTGGGCTCACCTTCCCACACATCAGACCACAAAATCCTCAAAAGTTTGCTGTTCTTAAGGTACCCAGCATACCTTTCCACACATCACATGCTCCCAACCTATTCTAATATGGTCACATCTCCCAGGTTGGGAACTCTTTACTGACACCCTGATTTGCTCACTACCCCCAGCCCTTCCTAAATTGGTCCTTCCCGAATCTTCTCCTGATAGTTAGACCTTGATGAAGGTTCACGGTTCATGGCTGAGTGCAATCTCTAATGCCAGGCATCTCCCATTGCCCCCAGTAAGGCTCAGGGATCCTGTCCCATAACCTACCCCCATGTCCCCCTGACAGAAAAGAAATTTTAACATTATCACTTTATCCACTAAGTTAACTTTGACTGAAAGTAACAGAGAACTCCAACTCAAAATGGCTTAACAAATAAAAGGTAGGCAACGTCACAGTTAATTTTGTGACCCAAGGACATTATTAGGGACCCAGGTGCCTTACGTCATTTTTGCTTAGTCATTCTCAGAGTGTCTACTTTGTCTTCAGCGTTGCTCCCTTCATAGTACCAGAATACCTGCAACAGTCCCAGGGGCTCTACCCAGAGACATTGTCCAGAGGTAGAAAAGGAGCCACCTCTTCCCTGTGTCTCTAATGAAGAGTGAGAAACCCTTTCCCATAAGCCCCCAGCACTTATCACATCTCATTGGGCAGAGCTGCTTCATGTATCTGTATCTAACCAGTAACTGGCAAGGAGGATGGGACACCAGGATTGGCTCAGACAGTGGCTGTCAAAGCATATGGTCTTCAGACCAAAGTATCAGCATCACCTGATACATATTCTCTGACACCACCCAGACCAACTAAATTCGGGCGGGAGCCCAGCAACTGGAGTTTTAACAAGCCGTCCCGGTGATTCTGATGCATATGAAAGTTTAGGAACCACTGGCTTAGACCAATCTAGGCCTGCTTCTGGGTTAAAGCCCTTGAAACATGTGGTCATGATAACAGTAGATATGTAACAAAATCAGGGTTCTTTTATTGGGTTGGCCAGCACAAACTTTTTGGCCAACCCAATACAAAGGAGAAAGGAGTGACATAAGAATAGATGTTGAATAGATAGCCAACGTTATCTGTTATAATCACCATGTCAGCTTTTTTTCCTTTTTGACTGGAAAAGTAGCCTTCCTATATTATACGCTTTTATTGCACACGCCCGGCAATCACTTTACAATAGTTCAAAGAATGCTTTGGGATATTCTTTAAAAAAGTTTAACTAACTCTATTTCTATGCAATAGCCAACAAAAGCAACAATGCTTTAGCAATGCAGTCTTTAAAACTATTTCCCATAAAAGGTTTCATAGTATCCTCAGGATAATTTTATAAAGTAGAGAGAGCAGTTGTTATTTTTATTTTCATTTTACAGAAGGGAAAACTGAAGATGAGAAAGGGCAGAATCACACAGCTAGCAAATTTTAGAGCCAGGACTCACTCTGTAGATCTTCCGGCTTCAACTCTTTCACTCCTTCCGTGATGATACCAGGCTGCCTCCTGGGTAAACATTGCTGGGCAGAGGTTGCTGTGATCAACGCATCCTACGTCAGAACTCTGTGGGGGGATTGGCCTCCTGCAATGAAGTATATTAGGAAGAAAGCTATGACTATTTCCATGATTTTCACCTGCATGGCCTGCTCTGAGATGAAACATTGGCATGCCAACTACAGGAAAATCTGACAGCTAGAAGAACTGGCAGAGATTTCTCCACCACTGTTAATTGTACAGCAGAGAGATTCTGCATGCTGCTGCCCGAGAAAATGAGCATTTTCATTAACAACATAGATTTAATGATTGACCTCAAGTTCAGCAAAATAGATGCTACCTCAATCACATTGAAATTACCTAAGAAGATATTTTTCTCTAGAAAATCCAAAAGATTTTTATTTTTGTGAGCTAGAAATATGGATGATTTTTTAATCCCAAATTTTAAAAATGCACACACGATACACATTAAAATAAATTTCAACAGTACTTTTCAACTATGGGACCCAGGCTTTAGTGTTCTTGAACAGCCATCAAACCAGGGGCTCAAACCCTAAAGATCACATGGGGTTCCTGGGGCAGCAGAACCCAAGAAACAGGGCCGTTACGTTCCTCAACCCCAGTCTCCTTGTAATCTATACAATCTCCAGCTCAGCCAGCAATTCCCTTCAGATCCTGGGAGCACTACTTACTTAAAATAGCATTGCCTGAGATGGGAAACCTATGAGCTCTACCACAGCCTGAGTCAACCCTATGAGATCCTGAACAGGCATCTAGAGACCCAGGGAACAGAAACTGGCATATACTTGAAGATTCCCTGGAAAAGAGGACTTTTTCTGAAAAAACTATGTCAGCAGACTTTAGTGGAAACCCTGATTGTAGAACAAGGGCAACATTATCCTTGCTCTAGGGTTCTCCAAAGGAACATGGTCATCTCCAGATTCTCTACCCTTGGCCCTGCTGCTGACTTTTCTCCTGCCTCTTGTGGCCTCAGTGTACCCCAAATGATGATCGGTGAGCCCTGAAGTTCTACGAATCGGTGCTGGACCAGCTCTGGATTCTAGCATCATTCCAACTTGACTTGGCTTAGATCTAATGCACCTGCTCACCAAGATGCTGTCACCATGGAGAACTTTCTTTTCGATCAAAAGAAATCCCTGATGCAGCTCGACTGGGTCCTGATGCAGCTGCCAAGTCTTGTCCCTGAACAAAGTCAAACACCTTCCTGCCAAAACCCAGTTGGAAGGGAGCACATTCCCCACCTCAGTGCTGCAGGAGCACTGCAGTTCAAAGCCCCAGGAAGTACTCCGCCTAAGCTGGGTTCATGAATGCTTTATTTTTGTTCTACTGAGCAGCTGCCCCCATGCCAAGCAAACCAGAACAAGGTTTCTAAGCCGTGGTATGGGTGTTTGCAGGAAACCCATGGGAGTTATTAATATTCATGTTCCCATCACACTTTTGCAAGTAATGGAAGCTTGTTTTCTGTAACACATCATTAGGTGAGGAAGAAAAGTGACCGCCTAGGGTTTTGATGTACAAAGTGTGGTCACCCAAGACTCTGAAGGGACTACGGGGAGAACAGACAAGGTGAGAGGGGTGACAGTGTTAAACTCTCCTTTTGGAGACTCCCAAAAGACCCTTTTGGTGAGGGCAGACCTTCGTGGACCCCGCCCAGAGTGAGCAGTGGTGGAATCTGGGCCGGCCACAGTCTCTCCCCTCCTGCAGAGGACAGTGGGACCCAATGTGGAGTGTCTGAAGTCACAGCTTTGAGACCACAGAGTGGGAAATTGGGACGGCCAGGCTGAGCCTCCCTGCTTTATAGCACGGGAGGGGCCTGCAGACTCAGGAGCATAAGAACAGGGAGTCATGAGGGTCAGAAGGAGAGCATTTGCTGAGAGCTCAGGGGAGACCAGGTCTAGAGCAGCAAGGATTGAAGTGAGGGAGGTAGAAGTGTCCAGCAACTATAAGAACCAGTCAATGGGGATGGGGGCAGGAGAGTGATTATCATCCATAAGCCTCTCAGAGCTGCCCACCTGGCCCTCTCCACTCTAAGCAAGTGACCAGTTACAATGTAAGCTGTTTTCACACATCCCATTCACACCTCAGAATGTGTGGCCTCTTTGTACCTCTGTTTCCTCATCTGCAAATTGGGCATAAGAGTCATACCTACCTCATTTTTTGTAAGAATTAGAAGAGTTAATAATGCATAAACATGCTTAGAACAGCACCTGGCCTGTAGTATGTTCCATTAAATGCAAGCCATCATCAGTATCACCATTAATATTACTTTGGGCTCCATTTCCCTCAACAGACTGAGTTCTATAGAAGCAGAAACTGTCTCATTATATTTGTTACCCCAAAGCCTAGCAGCACTGTACCAGGCACAATTTAATTGCACAGTAAATACCTAGTGAACGAATGAACCAATCAATGAATGGTACATTCCCTGATCCTGCCATTGTAGGAAAGGTCTCACTCCACCCTTAGGCTACACAGAGTCATTTCTTCCTAATAGCATCATGTCATTGATTCATTCAACAAATATTTATTGATCACATAAATGGCAAGACTCCCAGGCCTCGTAGAGCTCACCTTTTGTGGGGAGAAGGAGGAGACAAAGAAGAAAGAAGTAAAATGCGTTCTGTTTGATGACAATCTTTGCTACAGAGAAAAGTTCAACGACAAGAATGCCAGGGAGCAGGGGTGCTCCGTGTAACTACAGTGCTGAGGGAGACTTGCTGGAGAAGGGGGACCTGCAGGAAGTCGAGGAGGTTGGGGCGCTGGCCAGGAGGATGGAGGGGAAGAACCTTCCAGTTAGAGGAAACCAAAGGTGCAAAGATCCATTAATGTTTACTGTGTTCTGACCAGCGACACCTCAGTGACAGCTGTTACAGCCTTCCTAAAACGGAGAGAGTTTCCTTTGGCACCTGAGCAGACAAGGTCAGCTTCAAGGCACAATCAAGTAGCAACAGCCCTTTGTTAACTAATGTGTGTTTGTAGAATGAAAGTGGCTCTCTCAATCTGATCAGGAAGGGACACTCCTGACAATTCCAGATCTGTTTCTATCTACATGTCACAAACTGTTTCGTTCTGAATATACCAGTTAAATGAGATATGAGATACAAAATGCCTAGTTCTATACCTGGCACGCTGCAATTGCTTTAAATTGTTATTCCTGTTATTCCAGTTTAAAATGGTTATTCCTGTTATTCCAGTCATACTCCCCCACCCTCCCCAATTCCACCCTCCCAAAATGCCACAAAGGAGGAAAAATACTGGAGGCGGTTGTTGCTCTATTGTCACTCGGGAAGCATGGATGGGGCAGGGGTGGAAAAGGATAACTATTAATGGACGTTTTTCTGCACCAGACTGTGAGCTGCTTGAGAGTAGCAATCTCCAGCTTTGTAACTTTGCACAATGCCCAGCAGACAACCTGCCACATAGTAGGTATTCATAACTGCTTGATGAAAAAATAAGTTGAAATACAGTGCAGCCCCAGGAGGTGGGCCCCAGGACTGTGATAGGCTCATTTCCATGAGTCCTGCCTGCTTCTCAGCCAGCCTGAGCTGGCAACACCTACAGAGTGAGGCTGGACCAAGACCTAAAACCTCAGGAGCTTTACTTTCTTGCTGTCCCACCTGTACACTCCCTCAAAAACCACCTGGTATTTGGGGTGGTGAGTGAGTAGCAGCCCACAAAGGGAGTTTGGGTGATTTTGCTGCATTTAGCTTTGCTGGCATTTAGATAAATCATTCCTTTCTGTAGTTTTAAACTTTAGCTCGGTGTTCTCAGAGAAGATATAAATTATTAAACAAAGGAAAGCAACTCTGGCTTCAGATCAGATGGCAATTAGTATCACCTAGCACTAGAAAAAAGTCCGTTCATGGGGTCCATGTGTCAGCCTAAGGAGCTCACATTTTGGCAATGATGCTCAAGTTCTGGCTGATATTAATCTCAGATGTGCCTGGAACCCAGATGGACTAACTGAAGTGATTCGGACATTCGCCCCTACTACAAGAAAAAAGGAAATTAAAAGGAGAAGAAAAAAAGGAAAAGAAAATGTAAATCTTGGTATAAGAATAGAGGGAATTTACGTGAACTGCTCATTTTCTATGAACCATGTATGGTACATATATGATCTCACTTTAATTTTTACATCATGAGGTAGGTGCTACTATCTCTGTTTTGCAGATGATCAAATTGAGGTTCAGAGAAGCTGAGTAACTCACCCAAAGGCTCACAGCAGGTGGAGGAGCAGGGAGTAGAACCTGGATCTGCCTCGCACTAAGCTGCCTCCTCTCAGAAGAGGGCATAGGACCCCACAGGCAGCCACAAAGTACATCCCAAAGGGCTCATGGGCCACAAGCAACAATGCTCTGGGTAGAATTTAAGTGTGGACCACCCCCTTTGAACACATACCCTCGGAGGAGGGATGAATCTTCACACATTTCAATGACATCAGAATTATTTCCTCCCTGCAAGAAGAAAAGAAGTTTCTTTATAACAAACTGAGCAAAAGTCATGAGGTCCTAAGCAGTGTTTCTCAACTTTTTCTTCAGTATGGTCCCCCACTTTTGCATACGTTGTGTCCCTCCCAGTTAGAGTATAATGTACATCATATGTGTAGATAGATAGAAATGTATTATATATTTTACATTCCCCTTCAATGCTAGAATTGGGTCTTGCCCCAGTAGACACTTAGTAAATATTTGTTGAATGAATATTCGTGTATAAAATCTATTACAGGAAATAAAAGATTATAACTGATCCAACTAAATAGGGTTCAAAAAAGAGAGGCCTTTGAGCATTGATTTTTTTTCTGATTTCAAAAGTAAATTCTCCTCTTGGAATTCAGAAAGTGACAGGAGTTATTGACACTGGAATATAGGGAGAGGGGAGGTTTAATTAATCAGGCAGCAAAACAAAAGTCTTTATTTACCTAAGAGTCCCTCTGCCCCTGCCAGACACCTCTTACCATCAAGAGTTTTCACTGCTCAAGGATGATCCTCATAGAAATGGGAGGAAATGTAGTTTAAAAAGGTAAATAAAAAAGTTAAAAGGATACCATCAGAAAGGCATGTAGGATTCCCAGGTCACAGTTCTAACTGGTCAGACAAATATTAATAGGAGGGAGAAAAGAGCAGAAGGATGTACTGAAAAGATCCTCAAACTACCAAGACAAAAATGAAATTCTGAACAATGAAAGCCAGGAAAGTTGAGAAGAAAATACTGCTTCAGGGATTCCTAGTATGACCCTTTTTACCCATCTGGAGAGACCACACACACACACACACACACACACACACACACACACACACACACAACCAATGAGAATGTTCCCGGGCCTTGGTAACCTTCCAACAACCATTGTTGCCAATTACTGTCCCTTTGGTCCCGGACCACCTGCTTGGTGTGACACAAGCCAGAGATTCCAGCTGAGCATTCCAGGACCATTGAAGTTCATATTAGCAGGTGACTTCTGAGTCTGAGGGAAGAGCCAGCTCAAACATTTCACTTGGGATCATGCCAAAAAGCAGCTGCCTAAATATCAGCCCCATAACCAGCTCCAATATGGTCGTCCCTCTGGATAAGAAGAGTCATGTTTGCTGCCAGGATATGGGCTGCATATTCAGGTAAAATATTCAGGTAAAAGAGACTGACAGCATGATAAAAATCTAAATCTTTCTTCCTCAGAAATTTTAAACCTTTTTAGAACAAAGACCTAGAGACATCCTCTGACATACAACTCTCTGATATTCTATAGCTAACCCACACTTATAAAATAGCTAGAACATACCCAACATTCACTATGTGCCCAGCACTGTTGTAAGTATTTACAAGTATTAACTCATTTAGTTAATTCAAAAAAATTCTGAGGTGAGAAATATCATTACTCCCACTTTATGGATGAGGAAACTGAGGCCCTGGAAGGTTAACTTGTCCAAGATCACACAGCTCCAGAGCCCTCACTCTTACCCACTACACTATACTATGTCTTATACTAGGATTGCAGGAAAACCTTAGATTTCTATCACACTTGCTGTCATTGACACAGAGAAACCCCTAAGTCTTTCCATTGGAAATACATGTGCATTCCTGAGGATTTATCCAATTTGGCAAATGCAATGAAAACGTATTCAGCACCTGCTAGGTGAAAATCAGGGCCAGATGCTGGGGCAGGCTTCATCTCATGGTGGAATCAGGCTCTCCTCATTGCAGCTCATTGCCAAGGAGGAGGTGCACTGGTGTGGGACACTGCTTAGAGCACTACTGGACCATGATGCAGCGTAGGAGATTCTGTGCAATAAGCAACAGGTCAAATGCTCTTGCATCCCTGCCTGGCTCTCTCCCCTCCTATCTAGTCCCTCAATTTCCAGACTATGTCCCTATATTTGGTTAGTGTGATAAGTTAAGCCTTCAACTTCCTACCACCCCCATCTCCCAATGCCTCAGGGGTTAACTTAGACCAGCTCTGCTCTAGGCTGTATTTCCCTGGACCATCTCCCTGTTAGATTCAATTGTCCTTGTCCTCTTGCCTTCACACACAGTGGTCAAGGTTTGGGTGTGAGAAAGGGACCAAGGAAGCCAGTTTTTAGTCTAATCCTTGAGCTCTTCAAGAGGCAAAGAAGAAACTGTGACTCTCACCTGGTGAAGCGAGCTCCCTGGGCTATGGGTTCCACATGCGGGTTTTGGCCAACAACGTGTAGTCATCAATAGTGTACTCTTGTCTGGCCATGTCTTCATGCATTTCTACCTCAAAACCAGTAGTGGTAAACTGACAGACTGAGGATTCTGATTTTCAGGATCACACCCCTGTCTGTCTCCATCTTGGAGACATCTTCGAGATATAAGGACCAATGAACCCTGGTCCTTCCCTACTCTCAAGGAACTCACAATCTAGTAGGGATATAGACAAACACAAGTAGTCAGATATAAGGTAGATGGAGAACACACCATCTGTCTACCTGGGAGCACAGAGGAGGGGATGATGGATTTCAACTAAAGCAATCAGAAGAGGCTCAGAGGCCTTGAAGGATGAACAGGATTTTGGGAGGGATGCATATTCCAGGTGGAGGGAACAACACAAGTAGAGACAATGAAGCATGAAAGGGCGAGGTGTTTTGAAAAATATCAGTGATTGAAACCTTGGGTGTAGGAGCTCAATGAGAGATGAGGCTAAAACCAAGCCATAGAAAATCCTAGATGTCGTATTAAAGGGCTTCTCCTTCGTCCTTTAACAAGTAAGCAGGCTTTATAGGTTTTGAGTATTTATTTTCTGAAGATTTTCCCTACCTCTCCTTTGAACTATAGACTAGCAAATCCAGCTGCATAGCTTGACACATCTCCACTTGTAATTCTCAAATCCTAATATGTCCATACCACATTCTCCATCTTCTTCCCACATCTCTCTCTTCCTGCGGTTTTTCCCCACCTTCCTGCTGCTAAAACCAAAAACCTAGGAGTCAACTTTTACTCCTGTATTTCTCTCACACCCCACAGCCAATTAATCAGCAAATTCTAACAGCTCAACCTTGAAAATATATCCAGAAACCCACCACTTCCCACCACCTTGATCCAACCACCATGACCTATTGCCTAGATTATTGCGAGAACCTCCTGTCTCCACCCAGAAGCCAGAGTGGTCCTGGAAAAATGCAAGTCAGATCATGTCAGTCATTCCTCTGCTCAAAATCCAACTGTAGTTTCCCTCTCACTTAGAGTACAGGCCAAAGTCCTGACCGGCCCATAATATCCTATATGACCTTGCCCACCACCCCCCCCCCCCCCCCCCCCCCCCCCCCCCCCCCCCCCCCCCCCCTCCTCCCCCCCCCCCCCCCCCCCCCCCCCCCCCCCCCC
>NW_006773751.1:4080567-4111055 GCF_000442215.2 Lipotes vexillifer | reverse complement strand
CCCCCCCCCCCCCCCGCCACACCCTTCAGCGAGCTCTTCTCCTACTGCCCCCTCCCCCTGCATCCCCCGCAGCATGCTGACCTCATGGCTGTTACTGTTCCCTTGGCCTGGATTTTGAGATGGGGAGATTATCCTGGATTATCCAGGTGGGTCCAATGTAATCAAAAGGCTCCTTATAAGAGGGAGGAAGAGGGAGATTTGATAGAGAAGAGAAGGCCATGTGATGATGGGAGCAGAGATTGCAGTGATGTAGCAACAAGCCAAGGAATGTGGGCAGCCACCACAGCTGAAAGAGACAAGGAACAGAGTCTCCCCCGGATCCAGAAGGAACCAGCCCTGCTAACATCTTCATTTTAGCCCCTTAAGACTCTTTTCAGACTTGTGGCCTCCAGAACTGCAAGTTAATAAATTTGTGTTGCTTTAAGCCACTAAGATTGTGGTAATTTGTTACAGAAGCAATAGGAGACATACCACTGGGGATCCACCGATGCCTGTCACAAGTGGAAAGGACACTGAACAAGGATTTTTGGATCTCCAAGAATCCTTTCACTCTTGAAATTCTAAAAAACTGTAGGGATTTTAAAAAATCATTGCAGTCTCTCCTGCTTCTGGGTCCTTCCATGGCAAGATGTTCAAGACTGAGGCCAGCTCTGTCTACTCAGCTTGGCCTCTTTTGTAGCAGGAGCTTTTAGGAAACACTATTTCCAGACCTGACATATGGAAATCATCTTATTTTTAAAGAGCATTAGCTTTCCTATCTTTTTCTTTCTTTCTTTTTTCCTTGATGGGAGGAGGAGAAAGAGAAGCCTTCATGCCCTGAAGTAGAGATAGTTACCTTCAGGACTTCAAGACCGCAATCCCACTGCTTATGACATTCTGATCAAAGTCAGTCATGAATTAAGAACAAACTGTAGCCTTCTATTCACTGTTTCTTTAAATAATCTTTCTGCCTCTCCTCTTCAAGGAAAAAAAACTTGAAAACCGAAGACTAGTATTAACCATAATGATAATGTTTCACGTTTATATTCTCAAAGAGCTTTAGCATCATTAGGCAGTTAATGCATATGACACTTCGCTCCATGAGGCAGGTCAGTGCTGTTACTTCCTCTTAGTGACAGGGGTCCAGGTGCTGTGAGAGTCAGTGCTCACTCGTACACTGGTCATCCATCGGTCACAGAGCCAGGGCTGGAAACCAGGTTGACAGAATCTCTGATCTCCCCAACATATGTAGAACCATGAGCAGCCAACGGCCTCCAAAAAAGATTGTGTTGACAAAAAGAAAATTTATCAATTAATAACAGGATTCAAATAGAGTGTTCCCATTCTTTAGGGGAGATAAGACTTGTGAATAATAAACAGAGCACAGAAGACAATGTAAAAACCAAGGGCTATGCTGTGTGGCATAGATAGTAGGAGCTGCGGGGATTCGGAGAAAGGAGATGTGATTGTGCAGATGTGTCTAAGCAGAGTCTTTTTTTCCCACACCAACTAGAATTCTCATAGCTCAGAGAAGGGCTCTGTATTTACACAGTTGGAGCATATATATGTTCCACCTAAAGACAAAGCAGCAACTACGTCTGCAGCAGAAGAAAATGTATGAGACATCAATGTATTGGCTTCTGTACTCCTGTTACAGGGACTAACGTGGATTTAGGAAATCTCCTATAGCCTAGTCATGGCATTACTGCAAGACTCATGTGGCCCAGCCTGGATCCCTGCTCTGAAGAGACAAGACAGAGAGGTGCCTGTAGGGCTTGAGGCGTCTTATCATTTGCTGAAATGAGCTAATTCTTTTAAGCAGCCCAGTGTCTCACTTAAAACCAATAGGGTGATTTCAGTGAATTTTTTCCAAAAGACATAGATGAGTTAAACCATGGCTCCAGATTTTGGGATTTCACAGACTAATTAAACTTCCCCTCCCCAACCTCCCAAAATGTGGGGGACTTAGGATCTTTTCGTTTTGCCAAGTAAAGGCTAGCATCCACTATTACCATCATTTTATAAAAGAAAGGATGTTTTAATGCCAAATAAAGTAGAAAGACCTAATCTAAGAATTCTAGCAGAGAATTCATGTGGATCCATGAACACTCACTATATTTTTAATTTTCTCATCTCATTGCAAACTGGTGAAAACTTTGCATTGTTCTGGCCCCAGCTGCAGACCTGTGTTTGGAAATCTCCAGGTTAAATGCTCTGTAAGTTCTCTGATGGCTCTTAATTCAGAGATCTCATTGACCATTTTACCACTTGTATGCAAATTCAAGGAAAACCATGCCTCATACCTATTTTGTTCCTTGAAGCCACAATGACAGGTAGACTGTGCCTGCAGAGGTTCGTCTCTGAGGAAACAAACACTTTCATCCATCCACCTACCCACTCATTCATTAAATATTTATGGAGTACCTATTAAACGCCAGGGACTATTTTAGAAAATGGAGAAGGAAAGAAGAATTTTCAAGCCCTATTGACACATAAATCATGAAACAATATTCATTGCAGCATTATTTACAATAGCCAAGACATGAAAGCAACCTAAGTATCCATCAATAGATGAATGGATAAAGAAGATGTGATATAGATATAGATATGTAATGGAATATTACTCACCATAAAAAAGAATGAAGTCTTGCCAGTTGCAGCAACCTGGATGGACCTAGAAGGGCATTTTGCTAAGTGAGATAAGTCACACAGAGAAAGACAAATACTGATACCATCTGATTTCACTTTATGTGGAATCTACAAAAGAAAACAAAGCAAAACAGAAACATACTCACAGACACAGAGAACAAACCAGTCATTGCCAGGGGAGGGGGAGGGGGGGTGAGTGAAAATAGATGAAGGAGTTTAAGAGGTACAGACTTCCAGTTATAAAATAAATAACTGGGATGTAATGTACAGCATAGGGAATATAGTCAATAATATTGGAATAACTTTGTATGGTGACAGGTGGTAACTAGACTTATCATGGTGATCATTTTATAATGTATAAAAATATTGAATCACTATTTTGCACCTGAAACTAATATAATAAGACCATTATACTTTGATTAAAATAAAAGAAAAAATGAAACAAAAAGTTGCAAAATGCAGCAAGACCTGCAAATAACAGTGCCAGGGCCGATGCAGGTATGATCAGAGATGAAGGGGTTGAGGGCACAGGGAAGGAGAGGTCACGTGCACATGGTTCATCCACCAAAATTTCCATCTTCCGTGGTGCACACCCTGGTAATGATGCTGACAGCAGGCATATCTTGAGATAAGGCAGACAATGATACATCCCACTGTTCTAATTCTGGAATTGCTATGCCACCTCATTAATATGTGAAAATGTGTTAAAAAGCTGCTGATAAACAGCTGCACAGAGGCAGAAATAGTGGCTCCCATCACATTTGCAAGCTTTATCGGCTCTCGAACATGGCAAGAGAAACGAAGCTTCGCCTGCATGTATAAACTGGGTAATTTGCTGTAATACTCCACTTTATTGGTAGACATTTTGCCATATCATGTCTCCCCAACCACAGCGTAAGGACACTTCTGATTTACACAGCTCTGTAAACTGCCTCTTCCTTAGAAAGAACTGTCATGTCGGCGGGCATCGCTGTTTTAACGTGCTGATTTATCAATAAAACGGAAGATTGAGTCGCTCTCATGCACTGCACAATTTCTAATAACTGCATTCCTATTCAGTCAGAGAGCATTTGATTAAGGAATTAGATACAAGTTATATATAAATCAGTGCAAGCCTTGAGTCAGCTGAAGCATTGGAAAGTGCATTTCTCAGGCAAGGGGAGTAAAATTTTATCCCAATCCAAGACCAGATCAGGAGTAAGAAAAGAGGCTTGTCTGAAATGCGATAGAGCAGATTTTCATCTCTCCCAGACACCACTCCCCAAGGCCAGGGGCAAGAGCACCCATTTACCTTACCTTGGGGATGGCTCTGCTCCATATTTCTCTAGCGACACTTCCAGCTGGAGGAAAAGTCCCCAGTGATGTTCATTTCCAATTGCCTCCTATCTCCCCGCTCCTCTCCCCTTTCCGGTGACAGATTGATGGCCTCCTCAGGTGCCTCCTGAATGCACCCCGTGACAGGAGACAGCAACACTGAGCTCGCTGAATTGATTCCCATTATGTCCCTATTTAGACCCAGACCTTGGAGGTGATTCCCATCCCTGACCTCCCCTTAGCCGCCCCACCCCACAGAGGAATTACGGCCTGTTGGGGGACCTTCTATTCTGGATAAATATTAAACTGTTTTCTGCTTGGTACCAGGTGGCAGCTGCTCCTTCCCCTCTGGGTTGGGGATTATGTATTTGTGTAATTTTTATATTGTGTTTGTTTTCTTGGCAGATGGCTTCCTTCTCGTTATTGGGGTGGCATGGTGGGGAGAGGAAAGGTGACTCTAGGGGCATGTTCTGCTTGATGAAAGGCAGATAATAAAAAGGTGGCTTTTTTGTAAAACCCACAGAGAGCAAAACTATATAATTTAACTAAACGCGAACAGCCTCGGATCCTGCAATTATCCAAGCAATCTCCATCCAAGCAGCGCTTGGAGCAGGGTAACTTAGAGATGGGCTTTTCTTTCTAGAAGCATTGAGATTATTCTCCTGACACACGTCTCCTTTTGCCTGGCTCCCCGGATCCTGTCCCCAGCCCACCCCTCCTTGTGGAAGAATGCAAAAACAAGCTCTGGGTCAGCGTGTCCCACATCTAGAAAATGTGTTTCCTGGCAGTGCCAAGAGTAGGGGGTCTTAGAATTGCAAATGCAGCGTTAAGTTAAAGCCCTTGGTAAAAAATTTGACCTAATTAAGACACTACCAGGGCAAAGCATTCCAATAGCAATTACACAGGTTGTAAAGGGGTGAAGTACCTTCTAAAACCAAGAAATGCTTCTGCCAGAAATAAGCACCCCTGAGGGTCAAATGAGGAGATGTCAGTGCAGAATATCACTGGCCTTGACTTCAAGCGGGCGCCTCCCTTCCATCAGCTGCCACGAAGCCTGCCTGCTGGGGGTCTCTGCAAGGAACCTGGGCTCCCTCTCCCAGAGATTGCTATCACTTCTCCCATGGACAGTTTCCCAAAAGCTGCAATGATTCTCATTTGCACCTCTTGCCTCCCTTACTAAGCCATTCATTCATTCATGGATTTTTTTTTAATGTTTTCTATATACCAAGACCTGTCTCAAATTCTAAAGATGCAGAGATGGATCAAACCATAGGATGACCCCACATGACAATCTCTAGGCCAGAAATAATTTGTGGATATTTTCTTGCAAACAGTTTTCAAGTTCTCATGATGGGAAGTTATTCATTCAGGTCTGTTTTGAATACTGAGCCCTTATTAGGCATAAGACACTGTACAAGGTGCTGGAAATATAAAGATGAGTAAGTTGTATCACCCCTGTCCCTGAGAAGTCACAAGTCTAATGGAAAAAATAGACATATGCATAAACACTTAAGATAATAAGTAATATTCCTCAGTTACAGAGGAGCAGAGAAGCAGAGGGGCAGAGATTCACCTTAGCTGAGATGGCAGTGTCAAACTGGAAATAAGTTTCAGTGGTCTTGCTTGGGTTTGCAGAACAGATTCAACTGCCTTAAACTAAGAGAACAGAAGGTAAGGGTCTAGGTTCTGGGGCCAGACTGCTTAGGTTCAAATCCCAGCTCCCCTAATTACTGTGTGATCTTGGGAAAGTTACTTAAACTCTCTGTGCCTTCATTTTCTCATCTGTGAAATGAGGCTAATAAAGCTACCTGTTTGAGTTATTTTAAGGATTAAAGAAGACAACATATGTGAAGCACCAAGCACGACACTTTCCCGGCTCCATCATTAGCTGTGCAATGCTATGCAAGTTATTTGAACTCTGTCCTTAATTTCTTCAAAATACCTACTTCATTGTATGTTAAGAGAGTTTAATGACTAAACACATGTAAACTCTGGGAACGACGCCTAGCACAAAATCTTAGTTATTATTATTGATGTTTTTATTACTACAGACACACTCTCAACATAATAGTAAAAAAGCTTTACATTTTAAATTATGTTCTCATATTCAAAGGAAAAGACCATCAGCCTGGAAACCAAAACTTTAATTAAGGGGATTTAGGAAAATTGACTAACCTGTCCGGTCCATGCTCTTTTCATCCATAAATTTACCTCCTCCAGAAACTTCCAATCACGTCCTTCCCTGGTAGGCAGCATCAGGGGCCTCTGGAGCACATTACTAGCTCCTGGAACAACAGCTATCTTGGAATACACTTGGTCACTTGGTCTCCCATCTCATCTGTGAGCTCTTTGAGAGCTAGTCCTTATTTTCACCTATCTATCATGGGAGGTCCTAATTCATTTGTTGAATGAGCAAATCCAAGTTTTTAGCTGAGAATTTTGGGGACACAGATAAATTCAATTAACTTACTTAAAGTCACCAGTTTAGCTCATGGGAGATGTGAGCCTAGAAGTGGAAGTCTTCCTGCTCTTACTACAGTGCCTTCCCTGAGACTGCAAAGACAGCCTCTACAAAGTAAGAGATACATTTGGGGTGATTGTTTTCTTTGCAAATCATTTTTTTAATTTTAGGGGCTTAACATCAATTACCTTCAAATTGCAAGCCACTCCAGTTCATTTTAAAACTAATTTGATTTAGCAAATGTCAATGTATCTTCAGCTTGTCGTTCGAATACCTGTTGCACAAAGCAAGTAGAACTGGATCCTGACTTGAGATGTTAACTGAGGTGCATTATCAGGATGACTAACACCATCTGTGAGGTTGGGGGTTAGTTTGTTGTTGTCTTCAAGGAGAAGACACTGAAAAATTACATAAAGAAGTCATGAGTGTAAGGCTCTGATTTCTTCTCAATTCATGGGTAATTCATCCAAATACTCAGAGAAGTAGAAATAAAATCTAATAGCCCAAAACTCAAATTATTTCTCCTCCAGGAAAAAGAGGTCTCATCGTAATCTCAAATCATGACTATAGAGCACAAGGACAGTGAAAAAGAAACAGTCAGTGATCATCCTTTACATTGGCTCTTAGAACTCAGAGACACGTTTTAGAAGTCCAGGCCATTGATTTCTAAGAACCGAGACTGATGGAACATAACACCTGGCTAAAATTTTCTAGCCAAAAGTTCAGATTTATTGACCTACAATGGGTCATACCCTATTCTGGTAAATGGGACTCCATGGAGAGCTACACACTATCAGCCACAATACCAGCTTAATGGAGAGGCTATCTTCCAGATAAAAAGTAACTGGGAATAAGAGGAAATAAAGCTCTAGAAAAGGGAAAAACTGAAGAGAGACCCAATGATAACGGGTACTCATGGGATGGCGTACATGTACGTGCACACCCACATAATTCACACACACTCCTCACCTTGCAGCCTTCCCTCAGAGAGTTCCACTGCAATAGTCAATCTTTTTCTGCCTCGTGAACTTGGACAAAGCAGGAAGGAGCAAGCAGGGATTCTGTGATGGCAGTTTGGCATATGTAAATCAGATCATCCCCTTTTCCAAGGCCACGGGCCCATGCAATATTCATCAAAATGCTCCATGACCATTGTCATCACAATGCTCCATGCCCTTGTCATCACAATGCTTCACACACTTGTCATCAAAATGCTCCATGACCTTTGTCATCACAATGCTCCATGACCACTGTCATCACAATGCTCCATGATGCCAGTCATCAAAATGCTCCATTACACTTGTCATCACATTGCTCCATGACCCTTCTCATCACAATGCTCCATGCCCTTGTCATCACAATGCTCCATGACACTTGTCTTCACAATGGTCCATGACCCTTGTCATCACCACGCTCCACGACCCATTTCATCACAATGCTCCATGCACTTCTCATCACAATACTCCATGACCCATCTCATCACAATGCACCATGACCTTTGGCATCACAATGCTCCATGACCCTTGTCATCACAATGCTCCATGCCCTTCTCATCACAATGCTCCATGCCCTTGTCATCACAATGCTCCATTCCACTTGTCATAACAATGCTCCATTCCCCTTGTCATCACAATGCTCCATTCCCCTTGTAATCACAATGCTCCATGCATTTCTCATCAAAATGCTCCATGACTGTTGTCAATACAATTCGCCATGCCCTTTCCATCACAATGCTCCTTGACCCTTGTCATCAGAATCCTCCATGACCCTTGGCATCACAATGCTCAATGACCCTTGTCATCACAAAGCTCCATGACCCTTGTGATCAAAATGCTCCATGCCCTTTTCATCACAATACCCCATGACCCTTGTCATCACAATGATCTATGACCCTTGTCATCACAATGCTCCATGACAATTTTCATAACAATGCTCCATGACCCTTGTCATCACCATGCTCCATGCCCTTTTCATCACAATGCACCATGACACTTGTCATCACAATGCTCCATGACCCTTTTCATCACAATGCTCCATGACACTTGTCATAACAATACTCCATGACCCTTCTCATCACAATGCGCCATGACCTTTGGCATAACAATGCTCCATGACCCTTGTCACCACAATGCTCCATGACACTTGTCATCACAATGCTTCATGCCCTTTTCATCAAAATGCTTCATGACCTTGTCATCACAATGCTCAATGAAACGTGTCATCACAATGCTCCATGTCCTTACCATCACAATGATCCAAGATCCTTGTAATCACAAACCTACATGCCCTTGTCATCACAATGCTCCATGACACTTGTCATCACCATGCTCCTTGACACTTGTCATCACAATGCTCCATGCCCTTTTCATCATAATGCTCCATGACCATTGTCATCACAGTGCTCCATGCCCTTTTCATCACAATGCTCCATGACCCTTGTTATCACAAAGCCCCATGACCCTTGGCATCAAAATGCTCCATGACCCTTGTCATCACAATGCTCCATGACCTTGTCAACACAATGCTCCATGCCCTTTTCATCAAAATGCTCTATGACCCTTGTCACCACAATACTCCATGACCTTGTCATCACAATGCCCCATGCCCTTTTCATCACAATGCTCCATGACCTTTGGCATCACAATTCACCATGACCCTTTAAATCACAATGCTCCATGCATTTTTAATCACAATGCTCAATGAACCTTGTCATCACAATGCTCCGTGACCCTTGTTAACACAATGCTCCATGACCCTTGTCATCACAATGCTCCATGCCCTTCTAATGACAATGCTCCCTGACCCTTGTCATCACAATATCCATACCCTTTTCACCACAATGCTCCATGACCCTTGTTCTGACAATGCTCCATGCCCTTTTCATCACAACACTCCATGACCCTTGTCATCACAATGCTCCATTCATTTTTCATCACAATGCTCCATGAATATGCAACACAGTGCTCCATGCCCCATGTCATCACAATGCTCCATGATTCTTGGCATCACAATGCTCCATGCCCTTTTCATCACAATGCGCCATGACTCTTGTCATGACAATGCTCCATGCCCCTGTCATCACCATGCTCCATGCCATTTTCAGCACAATGCTCCATGACCCTTGTCATCACAATGCTCCATTCATTTCTCATCACAATGGTCCATGTATATTCAACACAGTGCTCCATGACCCATGTCATCACCATGCTCCATGTTCCTTGTCATCACAATGCTCCATGCCCTTTTCATCACAATGCGCCATGACTCTTGTCATCACAATGCTCCATGCCCTTGTCATCCCGTGCTCCATGACCCTTGTCATAACAATGCTCCATGACCCTTGTCATCACAATGCTTCGTGACTCTTGTCATCACAATGCTCCATGACCCTTGTCATCACAATGCTCCATGACAATTGTCATCACAATGTCCCATGCCCTTTTCATCACAATGCTCCATGCCCTTGTCATCACAATGCTCCATTCCACTTGTCATAACAATGCTCCATGCCCTTGTCATCACAATGCTCCATTCCCCTTGTCATCACAATGCTCCATTGCCCTTGTAATCACAATGCTCCATGCATTTCTCATCAAAATGCTCCATGACTGTTGTCAATACAATTCGCCGTGCGCTTTCCATCACAATGCTCCTTGACCCTTGTCATCAAAATCCTCCATGACCCTTGGCATCACAATACCCCATGACCCTTGTCATCACAATTCTCCATGACACTTGTCATCACAATGCTCCATGACCCTTGTCATCACAATTCTCCATGACACTTGTCCTCACAATGCTCCATGACCCTTCTCATCACAATGCTCCATGCACTTCTCATCACAATGCTCCATGACCTTTGTCATCACAATGCTCCATGACCCTTGTCATCAAAATGCTCCATGACACTTGTCATCACAACGCTCAATGCCCTTTTGATCACAATGCTCCAGGACACTTGTCATCACAATGCTCCATGACAATTTTCATAACAATGCTCCATGACCATTGTCATCAAAATGCTCCATGACCTTTTCATCACAATGCTCCATGACCATTGTTATAACAGTGCTCCATGCCCTTTCCATCACATTGCTCCATGACCCTTCTCATCACAATGCTCCATGCCCTTTTCATCACAATGCTCCATGCACTTCTCATCACAATACTCCATGCCCTTTTCATCACAATGCTTCATGACGCTTGTCATCACAATGCTCCATGACTCTTGTCATCACAATGCTCCATGACCCTTGTCATCACAATGCTCCATGACCCTTGTCATCACAATATCCATACCCTTTTCACCACAATGCTCCATGACCCTTGTTCTGACAATGCTCCATGCCCTTTTCATCACAATGCTCCAAGACCCTTGTCATCACAATGCTCCATTCATTTCTCATCACAATGCTCCATGCATATGCAACACAGTGCTCCATGACCCATGTCATCACAATGCTCCATGATCCTTGTCATCACAATGCTCCATGACCCTTGTCATAACAATGCTCCATGACTCTTGTCATCATGACAGTCCTTGACACTTGTCATCACAACGCTCCATGTCCTTGTCATCAAAATGCTCCATGACCATTGTCATCACAGTGCTCCATGCTCTTTTCATCCCAATGCTCCATGATCCTCGTCATCACAATGCTCCATGCCCGTTTCATCACAATGCTCCATTCCCCTTGTCATCACAATGCTCCATTCCCCTTGTCATCACAATGCTTCATGCATTTCTCATCAAAATGCTCCATGACTGTTGTCAATACAATTCGCCATGCCCTTTCCATCACAATGTTCCTTGACCCTTGTCATCAAAATCCTCCATGACCCTTGGCATCACAACACCCCATGACCCTTGTCATCACAATGCTCCATGACCCTTGTCATCACAATGCTCCATGCCCTTGTCATCACAATACCCCATGACCCTTGTCATCACAATGCTCCATGACCCTTGTCATCACAATGCTCCATGACACTTGTCTTCACAATGCTCCATGACCCTTGTCATCAAAATGCTCCATGACACTTGTCTTCACAATGCTCAATGCCCTTTTGATCACAATGCTCCAGGACACTTGTCATAACAATGCTCCATGACAATTTTCATAACCATGCTCCATGACCACTGTCATCAAAATGCTCCATGACCTTTTCATCACAATGCTCCATGACCATTGTCATAACAGTGCTCCATGCCCTTTTCATCACAATGCTCCATGACCCTTGTCATCACAATGTTCTATGACTCTTGTCATCATGACGGTCCTTGACACTTGTCATCACAACGCTCCATGCCCTTGTCATCAAAATGCTCCATGCCCTTTTCATCACAATGCTCCATGACCCTTCTTATCACAATGCGCCATGACCTTTGGCATCACAATGCTCCATGACCCTTGTCATCACAATGCTTCGTGACTCTTGTCATCACAATGCCCCATGACACTTGTCATCACAATGTTCCATGACCATTGTCATCACAGTGTTCCATGCCCTTTTCATCCCAATGCTCCATGATCCTTGTAATCACAGTGCTCCATGCCCGTTTCATCACAATGCTCCATGCCCTTTTCATCACAATGCTCCATGATACTTGTCATCACAATACTCCATGACCCGTCATCACAATGCGCCATGACCCTTGTCATCACAATGCTCCATGACCCTTGTCATCACAATGCTCCATGCCCTTCTCATCACAATGCTCCATGCCCTCATCATCACAATGCTCCATTACTATTGTCATCACAATGCTCCATGCCCGTTTCATCACAATGCTCCATGAACACTGTCATCACTGTGCACCATGCCATTTTCATCCCAATGCTCCATGACCCTTGTCATCACAATGCTCCATGCCATTTTCATCACAATGCTCCATGACCCTTTTCATTACAATGCTCCATGACTCGTCATCACAATGCTCCATGCCATTTTCATCACAATGCTCCATGACCCTTTTCATTACAATGCTCCATGACTCATCATCACAATGCTCCATGTCCTTTTCATCACAATGCTCCATGTCTTTGTCATCACAGTGCTCCATGAACCTTGTCATCACAATGCTGCATGCCCTTTGCGTCACAATGTTCCAAGACCCTTTTCATCACAATGCTCCATGACCCTTGTCATCACAATGCTCCATGACCGTTGTCATCACAATGCTCCATGACGCTTATCATCACAATGCTCCATTCCCTTTTCATCACAAGGCCGCATGCCCTTGTCATCCCAATGCTCCATGACTCTTGTCATCACGATGCTCCATGCTCTTTTCATCACAGTGCTCCATGACCGTTGTCATCACAACGCTCCATGCCCCTTTCATCACAATGCTCCATGCCCTTCTCATCACAATGCCCCATGCCATTCTCATCACAATGCTCCTTGCCCTTTGCATCACAATGCTCCATGACTCTTGTCATCACAATGCTCCATGACTCTTGTCATCACAATGCTCCATGAAACTTGTCATCACATTGCTCCATGTCCTTTCCATCACAATGCTCCAAGACCCTTGTCATCACAATGCTCCATGACCCTTGTCATTACAATGCTCCATGCCCTTATCATCTCAATGCTCCGTGATCCTTGTCATCACACTGCTTCATGACCCTTTTCATCACCATGCTCCTTGACACTTGTCATCACCTTGCTCCATGACACCTGTCATCACAATGCTACATGACCCTTTTCATCACAATGCTCCATGCCTTTGTCATCACAGTGCTCCATGAACCCTGTCATCACCATGCTCCATGACCATTGTCATCACAATGCTCCATGACCCTTATCATCACAATGCTCCATTCCCTTTTCATCACAAGGCCGCATGCCCTTGTCATCCCAATGCTCCATGACTCTTGTCATCACAATGCTCCATGCTCTTTTCATCACAATGCTCCATGCTCTTTTCATCACAATGCTCCATGACCCTTGTCATCACAATGCTCCATGCCCCTTTCATCACAATGCCCCATGCCCTTCTCATCACAATGCTCCTTGCCCTTTGCATCACAATGCTCCATGACTCCTGTCATCACAATGCTCCATGAACCTTGTCATCACAATGCTCCATGTCCTTTCCATCACAATGCTCCAAGACCCTTGTCATCACAATGCTCCAAGATCCTTGTCATCACAATGCTCCATGACTCGTCAACACAATGCTCCATGCCCTTTCCATCACAATGCTCCAAGATCCTTGTCATCACAATGCTCCATGCCCTTTTCTTTTCTTTTTATTTTTTTTTTAATTTTTTAACATCTTTATTGGGGTATAATTGCTTTACAATGGTGTGTTAGTTTCTGCTTTATAACAGAGTGAGTCAGTTATACATATATATATGTTCCCATATCTCTTCCCTCTTTGTCTCCCTCCCTCCCACCCTCCCTATCCCACCCCTCCAGACAGCCACAAAGAACCGAGCCGGTTTCCCTGTGCCATGCGGCTGCTTCCCACTGGCTATCTACCTTACGTTTGTTAGTATATATATGTCCATGTCTCTCTCTCGCCCTAACACACCTCACCCTTCCCCCTCCCCATATCCTCAAGTCTGTTCTCCAGTAGGTCTCTGTCTTTATTCCTGTTTTACCCCTAGGTTCTTCATAACATTTTTTTTTCTTAAATTCCATATATATGTGTTAGCATACGGTATTTGTCCTTCTCTTTCTGACTTACTTCACTCTGTATGACAGACTCTAGATCTATCCACCTCATTACAAATAGCTCAATTTCGTTTCTTTTTATGGCTGAGTAATATTCCATTGTATATATGTGCCACATCTTCTTTATCCATTCATCCGACGACGGGCACTTAGGTTGTTTCCATCTCCGGGCTATTGTAAATAGAGCTGCAATGAACATTTTGGTACATGACTCTTTCTGAATTCTGGTTTCCTCAGGGTATATACCTAGTAGTGGGATTGCTGGGTCATATGGTAGTTCTATTTGTAGTTTTTTAAGGAACCTCCGTACTGTTCTACACAGTGGCTGAACCAATTCACATTCCCACCAGCAGTGTAAGAGTATTCCCTTTTCTCCACACCCTCTCCAGCATTTATTGTTTCTAGATTTTTTGATGATGGCCATTCTGACTGGTGTGAGATGATATCTCATTGTAGTTTTGATTTGCATTTCTCTAATGATTAATGATGTTGAGCATTCTTTCATGTGTTTGTTGGCAGTCTGTATATCTTCTTTGGAGAAATGTCTATTTAGGTCTTCTGCCCATTTTTGGATTGGGTTGTTTATTTTTTTGTTATTGAGCTGCATGAGCTGCCTGTAAATTTTAGAGATTAATCCTTTGTCAGTTGATTCATTTGCAAATATTTTCTCCCATTCTGAGGGCTGTCTTTTGGTCTTGTTTATGGTTTCCTTTGCTGTGCAAAAGCTTTGAAGTTTCATTAGGTCCCATTTGTTTATTTTTGTTTTTATCTCCATTACTCTAGGAGATGGGTCAAGAAGGATCTTGCTGTGATTTATGTCATAGAGTGTTCTGCCTATGTTTTCCTCTAAGAGTTTGATAGTTTCTGGCCTTACATTTAGGTCTTTAATCCATTTTGAGCTTATTTTTGTGTATGGTGTTAGGGAGTGATCTAATCTCATACTTTTATATGTACCTGTCCAGTTTTCCCAGCACCACTTATTGAAGAGGCTGTCCTTTCTCCACCGCACGTTCCTGCCACCTTTATCAAAGATAAGGTGCCCATATGTGCGTCGGTTTATCTCTGGGCTTTCTATCCTATTCCATTGATCTATCTTTCTGTTTTTGTGCCAGTACCATACTGTCTTGATTACTGTAGCTTTGTAGTATAGTCTGAAGTCAGGCAGCCTGATTCCTCCAGCTCCATTTTTTGTTCTCAAGATTGCTTTGGCTATTCGGGGTCTTTTGTGTTTCCATACAAATTGTGAAATTTTTTGTTCTAGTTCTGTGAAAAATGCCAGTGGTAGTTTGATAGGGATTGCATTGAATCTATAGATTGCTTTGGGAAGTAGAGTCATTTTCACAATGTTGATTCTTCCAATCCAAGAACATGGTTTATCTCTCCATCTGTTTGTATCATCTTTAATTTCTTTCATCAGTGTCTTATAATTTTCTGCATACAGGTCTTTTGTCTCCTTAGGTACGTTTATTCCTAGATATTTAATTCTTTTTGTTGCAATGGTACATGGGGGTGTTTTCTTGATTTCACTTTCAGATTTTTCATCATTAGTATATAGGAATGCCAGAGATTTCTGTGCATTAATTTTGTATCCTGCTACTTTACCAAATTCATTGATTAGCTCTAGTAGTTTTCTGGTAGCATCTTTAGGATTCTCTATGTATAGTATCATGTCATCTGCAAACAGTGACAGCTTTACTTCTTCTTTTCCGATTTGGATTCCTTTTATTTCCTTTTCTTCTCTGATTGCTGTGGCTAAAACTTCCAAAACTATGTTGAATAAGAGTGGTGAGAGTGGGCAACCTTGTCTTTTTCCTGACCTTAGTGGAAGTGCTCTCAGTTTTTCGCCATTGAGGATGATGTTGGCTGTGGGCTTGTCATATACGGCCTTTATTATATTGAGGAAAGTTCCCTCTACACCTACTTTCTGCAGGGTTTTTATCATAAATGGGTGTTGAATTTTGTCAAAAGCTTTCTCTGCATCTATTGAGATGATCATATGGTTTTTCTCCTTCAATTTGTTAATATGGTTAATCACATTGATAGATTTGCGTATATTGAAGAATCCTTGCATTCCTGGAATAAACCCCACTTGATCATGGTGTATGATCCTTTTAATGTGCTGTTGGATTCTGTTTGCTAGTATTTTGTTGAGGATTTTTGCATCTATGTTCATCAGTGATATTGGCCTGTAGTTTTCTTTCTTTGTGACATCCTTGTCTGGTTTTGGTATCAAGGTGATGGTGGCCTCGTAGAATGAGTTTGGGAGTGTTCCTCCCTCTGCTATATTTTGGAAGAGTTTGAGAAGGATAGGTGTTAGCTCTTCTCTAAATGTTTGATAGAATTCGCCTGTGAAGCCATCTGGTCCTGGGCTTTTGTTTGTTGGAAGATTTTTAATCACAGTTTCAATTTCAGTGCTTGTGATTGGTCTGTTCATATTTTCTATTTCTTCCTGATTCAGTCTTGGCAGTTTGTGCATTTCTAAGAATTTGTCCATTTCTTCCAGATTGTCCATTTTATTGGCATAGAGTTGCTTGTAGTAATCCCTCATGATTTTTTTTATTTCTGCAGTGTCAGTTGTTACTTCTCCTTTTTCATTTCTAATTCTATTGATTTGAGTCTTCTCCCTTTTTTTCTTGATGAGTCTGGCTAATGGTTTATCAATTTTGTTTATCTTCTCAAAGAACCAGCTTTTAGTTTTATTGATCTTTGCTATTGTTTCCTTCATTTCTTTTTCATTTATTTCTGATCTGATTTTTATGATTTCTTTCCTTCTGCTAACTCTGGGGTTTTTTTGTTCTTCTTTCTCTAATTGCTTGAGGTGCAAGGTTAGGTTGTTTATTCGAGATGTTTCCTGCTTCTTAAGGTGGGCTTGTATTGCTATAAACTTCCCTCTTAGAACTGCTTTTGCTGCATCCCATAGGTTTTGGGTCGTTGTATCTCCATTGTCATTTGTTTCTAGGTATTTTTTAATTTCCTCTTTGATTTCTTCAGTGATCACTTCGTTATTAAGTAGTGTATTGTTTAGCCTCCATGTGTTTGTATTTTTTACAGATCTTTTCCTATAATTGATATCTAGTCTCATGGCGTTGTGGTCGGAAAAGATACTTGATACAATTTCAATTTTCTTAAATTTACCAAGGCTTGATTTGTGACCCAAGATATGATCTATCCTGGAGAATGTTCCATGAGCACTTGAGAAAAATGTGTATTCTGTTGTTTTTGGATGGAGTGTCCTATAAATATCAATTAAGTCCATCTTGTTTAATGTATCATTTAAAGCTTGTGTTTCCTTATTTATTTTCATTTTGGATGATCTGTCCATTGGTGAAAGTGGGGTGTTGAAGTCCCCTACTATGAATGTGTTACTGTCGATTTCCCCTTTTATGGCTGCTAGTTTTTGCCTTATGTATTGAGGTGCTCCTATGTTGGGTGCATAAATATTTACAATTGTTATATCTTCTTCTTGGATCGATCCCTTAATCATTATGTAGTGTCCTTCTTTGTCTCTTCTGATAGTCCTTATTTTAAAGTCTATTTTGTCTGATATGAGAATTGCTACTCCAGCTTTCTTTTGGTTTCCATTTGCATGGAATATCTTTTTCCATCCCCTTACTTTCAGTCTGTATGTGTCTCTAGGTCTGAAGTGGGTCTCTTGTAGACAGCATATATATGGGTCTTGTTTTTGTATCCATTCAGCCAATCTGTGTCTTTTGGTGGGAGCATTTAGTCCATTTACATTTAAGGTAATTATCGATATGTATGTTCCTATTCCCATTTTCTAAATTGTTTTGGGTTCGTTATTATAGGACTTTTCCTTCTCTTGTGTTTTTGTCTAGAGAAGTTCCTTTAGCATTTGTTGTAAAGCTGGTTTGGTGGTGCTGAACTCTCTCAGCTTTTGCTTGTCTGTAAAGGTTTTAATTTCTCCATCAAATCTGAATGAGATCCTTGCTGGGTAGAGTAATCTTGGTTGCAGGTTTTTCTCCTTCATCACTTTCAGTATGTCCTGCCACTCCCTTCTGGCTTGTAGAGTTTCTGCTGAGAGATCAGCTGTTAACCTTATGGGGATTCCCTTGTGTGTTATTTGTTGTTTTTCCCTTGCTGCTTTTAATATGCTTTCTTTGTATTTAGTTTTTGACAGTTTGATTAATATGTGTCTTGGCGTATTTCTCCTTGAATTTATCCTGTATGGGACTCTCTGTGCTTCCTGGACTTGATTAACGATTTCCTTTCCCATATTAGGGAAGTTTTCAACTATAATCTCTTCAAATATTTTCTCAGTCCCTTTCTTTTTCTCTTCTTCTTCTGGAACCCCTATAATTCGAATGTTGGTGCGTTTAATGTTGTCCCAGAGGTCTCTGAGACTGTCCTCAGTTCTTTTCATTCTTTTTTCTTTATTCTGCTCTGCAGTAGTTATTTCCACTATTTTATCTTCCAGGTCACTTATCCGTTCTTCTGCCTCATTTATTCTGCTATTGATCCCATCTAGAGTATTTTTCATTTCATTTATTGTGTTGTTCATCATTGTCTGTTTCATCTTTATTTCTTCTAGGTCCTTGTTAACTGCTTCTTGCATTTTGTCCATTCTATTTCCAAGATTTTGGATCATCTTTACTATCATTATTCTGAACTCTTTTTCAGGTAGACTGCCTATTTCCTCTTCATTTGTTAGGTCTGGTGGGTTTTTATCCTGCTCCTTCATCTGCTGTGTGTTTTTCTGTCTTCTCATTTTGCTTATCTTACTGTGATTGGGTTCACCTTTTTGCAGGCTGCAAGTTCGTAGCTCCCGTTGTTTTTGATGTCTGTCTCCAGTGGCTAAGGTTGGTTCAGTGGGTTGTGTAGGCTTCCTGGTGGAGGGGACTAGTGCCTGTGTTGTGGTGTATGAGGCTAGATCTTGTCTCTCTAGTGGGCAGGTCCACGTCTGGTGGTGTGTTTTGGGGTGTCTGTGGACTTATTATGATTTTAGGCAGCCTCTCTGCTAGTGGGTGGGGTTGTGTTCCTGTCTTGCTATATGATTGGCATAGGTTGTCCAGCACTATAGCTTGCTGGTCATTGAGTGAAGCTGGGTGCTGGTGTTGAGATGGAGATCTCTGGGAGATTTTCGCTGTTTGATATTATGTGGGGCTGGGAGGTCTCTTGTTGACGAGTGTTCTGAAGTTGGCTCTCCCACCGCAGAGGCAGAGTCCTGATTCCTGGCTGGAGCAGCAAGAGCCTTTCATCCACTCGGCTGAGCAGCCCTCCTCCACGCTGTCAAGGTCATGGAAACAAGGAGAGTCTGAGCAACTGTCAGAGCCCAGAAGAGACTAAACAGACATGATGACCCCAATGTCCTCTGAGATCCTTTGCCAGGGGAGAAATTCCAGCAGAAGGTATGGGTGACACATCCTCTTCTTTAGCAGGTGGCAGCCCGGCAACTCCTTTTCTCTGGCGTCCCCTGCGTCCTCAGGAAACCCAGCTCCCGTCAGCGTGGACGCAGCCCCACGTTGTCCTGAAGCCGAAACCCCAGCGTGTCCTGAGGAGACCGAGATCCCGTCGGTAGCCGCAGCCCGGCAGTGGCTGAGGAGACACAACTTGCTCCATGCCCTTTTCATCACAATGTTCCATGACCCTTGTCATCACAGTGCTCCATGCCCTTTTCATCCCAATTCTCCATGATCCTTGTCATCACAATGCTCCATGTCCCTTGTCATCACAATGCTCCATGCCCTTTTCATCACAATGCTCCATGACCCATCTCATCACAATGCGCCATAACCTTTGGCATCACAATGCTCCATGACCCTTGTCATCACAATGCTCCATGACCCTTGTCATCACAATGCTCCATGACCCTTGCCATCACAATGCTCCATGACCCTTGTCATCACAATATCCATACCCTTTTCACCACAATGCTCCATGACCCTTGTTCTGACAATGCTCCATGCCCTTTTCATCACAATGCTCCAAGACCCTTGTCATCACAATGCTCCATTCATTTCTCATCACAATGCTCCATGCATATGCAACACAGTGCTCCATGACCCATGTCATCACAATGCTCCATGATCCTTGTCATCACAATGCTCCATGACCCTTGTCATAACAATGCTCCATGACTCTTGTCATCATGACAGTCCTTGACACTTGTCATCACAACGCTCCATGTCCTTGTCATCAAAATGCTCCATGACCATTGTCATCACAGTGCTCCATGCTCTTTTCATCCCAATGCTCCATGATCCTCGTCATCACAATGCTCCATGCCCGTTTCATCACAATGCTCCATTCCCCTTGTCATCACAATGCTCCATTCCCCTTGTCATCACAATGCTTCATGCATTTCTCATCAAAATGCTCCATGACTGTTGTCAATACAATTCGCCATGCCCTTTCCATCACAATGTTCCTTGACCCTTGTCATCAAAATCCTCCATGACCCTTGGCATCACAACACCCCATGACCCTTGTCATCACAATGCTCCATGACCCTTGTCATCACAATGCTCCATGCCCTTGTCATCACAATACCCCATGACCCTTGTCATCACAATGCTCCATGACCCTTGTCATCACAATGCTCCATGACACTTGTCTTCACAATGCTCCATGACCCTTGTCATCAAAATGCTCCATGACACTTGTCTTCACAATGCTCAATGCCCTTTTGATCACAATGCTCCAGGACACTTGTCATAACAATGCTCCATGACAATTTTCATAACCATGCTCCATGACCACTGTCATCAAAATGCTCCATGACCTTTTCATCACAATGCTCCATGACCATTGTCATAACAGTGCTCCATGCCCTTTTCATCACAATGCTCCATGACCCTTGTCATCACAATGTTCTATGACTCTTGTCATCATGACGGTCCTTGACACTTGTCATCACAACGCTCCATGCCCTTGTCATCAAAATGCTCCATGCCCTTTTCATCACAATGCTCCATGACCCTTCTTATCACAATGCGCCATGACCTTTGGCATCACAATGCTCCATGACCCTTGTCATCACAATGCTTCGTGACTCTTGTCATCACAATGCCCCATGACACTTGTCATCACAATGTTCCATGACCATTGTCATCACAGTGTTCCATGCCCTTTTCATCCCAATGCTCCATGATCCTTGTAATCACAGTGCTCCATGCCCGTTTCATCACAATGCTCCATGCCCTTTTCATCACAATGCTCCATGATACTTGTCATCACAATACTCCATGACCCGTCATCACAATGCGCCATGACCCTTGTCATCACAATGCTCCATGACCCTTGTCATCACAATGCTCCATGCCCTTCTCATCACAATGCTCCATGCCCTCATCATCACAATGCTCCATTACTATTGTCATCACAATGCTCCATGCCCTTTTCGTCACAATGCTCCATGCCCTTGTCATCACATCGCTCTATGACCCTTGTCATCACAATGCTCCATGACCCTTGTCATCACAATGCTCCATGCCCTTTTCATCACAATGCTCCATGTCCCTTGTCATCACAATGCTCCATGCCCTTTTCATCACAGTGCTCCATGACCCTTGTCATCACAATGCTCCATGACCCTTGTCATCACAATGCTCCATGATCCTTGTCATCAAAATGTTCCATGCCCTTGTCATCACAATGCTCCATGACTCTTGTCATCACAATGCTCCATGACTCTTGTCATCACAATGCTCCATGCCCTTGTCATCATAATACTCCATGGCCTTTGTCATCACAATGCTCCATGACCCTTTTCATCACAATGCTACATGACCCTTGTCATCTCAAAGCTCCATGCCCTTGTCATCACACTGCTCCATGCCCTTTTCATCACAATGCTCCATGACTCTTGTTCCTTCAGGCTTCATGCTCACCCTCCACAGCTTAATGCCTCTTTAAACTTTGGCTGGAATGTTTAAACTTGCTTTTCTACCCACTAGCAACAAACTTCACCTTGATTGTAACCAGCAGTATGTGTTGTAATTTTAACATATTAGCCCCCAAATTATATAAATATATGACATCCCTACATTATGAAGGATATCATGGTAACTAAGTTCTTTGAATATATTTTTAAGTACAACTGTTCTCACATTAGGCAGTAATTTTTGTGTTCATTTGTCTGTCTCCCTCACCAGACTCTGAGTGTTTTAAGTGTGAAGACCACCTTGTTGAGAAAGTAGTGCAATGCCTGACACATCATTCAATTAATATTTGATGAATTAGTGAAGAAATAAATGTACATACGTCCAGGGACAATGTAGCTAAAAGCAGAGATTTTGAGGCCAGACTACCTGGATTCTAATCCCAGCTCCATCCTTACGAGCTGTGTGACCTTGGACAAATTGTTTGATCTATCTCTTGAATTTTCCTCATCTGAAAATGCATAAAAATGCATAAAAATGCATTCCTCATCTGAAAATGCATAAAAATGCATAAAACGTCACAATACGACTATATACTTCATAGAATGTATATCACAGCACCTGACACAAAATAAGTGTTATCAAACTCAAGTCCATGTGCTGGACGCACAGTGAGGCCAAACAATACCAAAACGTCAGAGTTTGGAGCAGAGAAAGGCTTATTGCAGGGCCATGCAAGGAGACAGGTGACTCATGCCTTAAAAACCCCGAAATCCCCAAAATCTTTCAGCAAGCCCTTTATAGGAAAGGTGAGGGAGTGGCATGATTAGTTGTTGCAGACTTCTTGGTGTCAGATTCTTTGTTCTTGAGGTCAGGTCATGGTCAGGTCACAATGTTCCTGTAAACCTCCACCAAAGTAAACATTATTCTTTGTTCTGACAAGAAAGAACAAGGTCCCAAGGCTCAACTCACCCCCTCCGAGGTCCAGGCCTGGCTAAGAGGAGGGGTCCCTGCACAGGCCGGTTACCCTCCCGGGGAGCATTCATCCAGCACCCAGTCTGGGTCCTCCCACCAGTGCCCAGCCACAGCTGAGGAGGCAGATCTCAGCCGGTGGCATGCTCAGGGCCAGACCCTGCCCAGCCATCATCACTGAGGAAGCCAGGCTCCCAGGACCCAGCTGGCCCTCAGGCTTTTCTTTCTTTTTTTTTTTAATATTTATATATTTATTTAGGCTGCGCTGGGTCTTAGTTGCGGCACGCAGGATCCTCGTTGCGGCACGCCGGATCCTCGTTGCGGCACGCCGACTCAGCTGCGGCATGCATGCGGGATCTAGTTCCCCGACCAGGGATCGAACCCAGGCCCCCTGCACTGGGAGCACAGAGTCTTACCCACTGGACCACCAGGGAAGTCCCTCAGGCTTTTCATTTAAACTGGAAAGAATCATTTGTTTAGGATCAATAGGAATACGTGTAGCAAATACCGCTCAGGTTAACTCCCAGCTCACAACTGCCCCTCTTTGGGAATAGCACCAACCACAGAGGTGGACCCAAAGTAATAATGTGCAATGTCCTTGCAACTTAGCCCTGACCTCTGGCCACCTCCTAGGGGTAGACAACTGATCTCAGCTGGCCCAATTTTTGAAACTTGAACAGAGAGACTGAAGCTGGTTGAAGCTGTTACCTTAGTGGCAGTGTCCATATATTCCAGTTGCTGAAGCCTCCACGGACTGTGACCCATGGAGATGCCACCACCATTAGGTCGCAGAGGTGGGGATGTGGGAGAGGTTCGCTGCTGCTTCCAGTCCTGGGCCTGGCCAGTGGGCGGCCGTGGAGAGGGCTCTGGAGCTCTGCGGGACACAGCCCTCAGCCTGTCCCCGGGCCCCCCATTTCACCCGCCAGGCCCGAAGCCAGAGGCCCTGGAGGGCCCGAGGGAGAAAGACGCGATCCGCCTGTCACCACACCCTCTGCCTGGCGGACCACTGCGAGGCTGACGGCCGACCGCGCTCAGGGTCTCGCGATAACTGTCTGGCTCTAACATCCGCGCTCGCACAGCCCCTATCACGTAAGTACTCAATAAATATATTTCTATTGTTACTGCAATTCACAATGTCTGGTCACCATAGCTAGCAAAAGATTCCAAGCATTTAGCTGGTTTAATCCCCAACTTTAGTCAAGAAAACCCCATTTTGTAAGCCTTCATTTCACAAGCTGAGACATGATTTAATGGGCTTACAGAACGTGGAAGAGTTCCAGGCACAGGTGGTGGGGAGCTGCTGTTTTCCGTCTCTGCTGAGGACCAGCTGAGAGTCTTAAAGAGCCACCTGAGTGATTTGGGTGGAAAGTACTAGGAATAGCTTCCTAATAATGTGTGAGAGTGTGAAACCCCAGCCTGAAACCTCAGGGGAATCCATGGAATCCTTCTCTCTTGAGATTCTTTAAAAATGGGATATTTAATTGGCTCTAAGTTGGATAAACACCAGGAAAGCATCCCACATTAAAATAACAACATTTGCATGGGTCAGTCAAGTCTGAGTTGCACTGCTGTTGACCTAGTTCCTGCAAAGTACCATTACCTGGAGATACATATAAAAAGGAAGAGAGTATGGGAAGCAGATTCCTCTACTTAGTGAGATTGCAATGAAAACAGTTTAATATGCTCTAAATCCCCATTCAAAATAACTTTAAATCTCATTAAGGAACCATTTCTGAAGGATCTGAATGAATGGTGCCTGGTATAAGTACTTCATGAGAGCAGGCAGTGTTGAAGGCCGTGTTTGAGGCAAACCCAGGTAAGTACCTAATACCCTATTAGGTGCAGACCATTCCATATGCAATTTCCAGTTTAAGATGACAAAAACAAGAGGGGGAAAAGGCACTTCCAAGCCACTCTCTTGGTGGGGGAAGTGTCAGAGAAACCCCTGTGAGTGGAGAGACCCAAATTACACACCTATTATTCTTTTCATGTGCAAGAGTGCTTTGCATATTTCCTGTGGGAAGAAAATATTCTGATTTTAGTGAAGAGGTGGATGCAGTCTCCTGCCCTTCTTGGTTGCTCAGAGGAAGAAACCAAAGAGAAAGGAGATTTCTAGGGTAAAGAAAAAAGCTAGCAGAGACTTTGATCCTGAAGCTTGAGTTAGGGCTGAAAGAGGAGTATGTATAGGTGACTGAGGAAGCAGGCTTGTTTGCAGTTTTATAGCCATATAAGGGGATTAGACAGAAGGCAGGAATGGTGATATGTGATAAAGACACTTACATGGAATTTAACGGTTTATTCTCTTCCAAATTACTGAACATTAGGTTTAAATGTTTCCATATAAATATTAAATTATATGTACATAGCAGGATCGCAAATTTGCACATTACCACTCAGTTTTTTAAGAAAAATGTAGCTTCTTTATTTCCTATAACTATTCTTCCTCCAAGCTCATACCCCATTGAGGAGTACGGGCAAAAACAAACTTGCCAATTAACAATATACCAGTTTCTTCCCTTTTAAACAGTGTCTTTGGGTAATTCCTTTTTTAAAAGAGAGAGAATTCTGTTTATCTCCTCTCCCTAAAATGACCTATGGTGATGGGAAAGAAGGCCTATGGCTGACAAGGTCAGCCTTACGCCTTGCAGGTAGCTGGTCTGGCCCGGTGCTGACCTGGCATCTGCAGGGGACAACTGGTCCCTTGTGGCCTTTTGGGACACTGTGCAATCATTGCCTGCAAGAGTCCACATACACCAGACTGCAGGGAGCTGGAGGCTCTGCCTCGGACCATGGTCAAACCCAAGGCCAAGATGCTATGGCTCCCAAGCCAAAGCCAGACTCTCCTTGGCCTGCAGAGGCTTGCAGCCTCTCGGGAGCTATAGATGAGGAAAGGCCCCAGTGTTCTCAGGCTCCCCGCTCCCAGCAGCATATTTCTAGCACAACCTGTTCTACTCCCCAAGCTTCCACCTTGTAAAGGAGGAACAAAGTATTTTCTTCTTACAGCTGCATTTGCTTTGTTTCACCACAACTGGTTTTAACCCCTAAAGCTCTAAAACAGTCATGACCTTTAGCAAACTCACCACCATCACGACCACTAAAAAAAGCTGATAAACAACTAAGAACTCTGAGAGACCCCAGTTCATCATACCCTTACTAGGCCCAACTGAGGGCTCTTTCCTGAGCCCTCAGGAAATGAACGACATGACTTGTTTTAACCAACCATGCTCCACGTTAATGGCTGCATTCTGACTTTGCCAGAGTACAAGCTTCCAATCATGAATTAGCATAAGTACCATGGCCTCCTTCCTCCCTTTCTAGTGCATAAAACCCTCTGATTTTTCCCCTCATAAAATGTGTCCACTGCTGCACATATTACTTCCTGTGCCTGGGAAGTAACTAACCTCAGTACCTGCTTTGTTGACACTGTAGTCACTCATTTTCCATGAATAATCCTAACAGCAGGCAGAAGTGAGGACACAGGCATCCGATGTCTTTACCTTCCTCTTTGGTCCTCATTCTCCTCCTCTAAAGTGCTTCTTTTTATGGGGTAGGACCTCCCCTATATCATTGTTCCTGGGGGCACTAAGCCACATGACCTAACATTGGTGGCAGGTGGGATTCAGGGAGAGAAACTGGCTTAGTCATAAGAACACCTATTGAGAAGTGATTTTAAATTATTCTTCCCATTACACACCTGTATCAAGAAAGAAAAATCTCATACAGATGGCCAACAGGCACATGAAAAGATGCTCAACATTGCTAATTGTTAGAGAAATGCAAATCAAAACTACAATGAGGTACCACCTCACACTGGTCAGAATGCTCAACATTAAAATGTCTACAAATAACAAATGCTGGAGAGGGTGTGGAGAAAAAGGAACCCTCCTACACTGTTGGTAAGAATGTAAATTGGTACAGCCACTATGGAAAACAGCACGGAGGTTCCTCAAAAAACTAAAAGTAGAGTTGTGATCCCTGCAATCCTACTCCTGGGCATATATCCAGAGAAGATCATAATTTGAAAAGATAAATGCACCCCAATATTCAGAGCAGCACTATTTACAATAGTCAAGACAGAAGCGTCCATCAACAGATGAACGGATAAAGAAGATGTGGTACATATATACAATGGAATACTACTCAGCCATAAAAGAGAATGAAATAATGCCATTTGCAGCAACATGGATGGACCTAGAGGTTACCATACTATGTGAAATAATTCAGAAAGAGAAAGACAAATACCATATATCACGTATATGTGGAATATAAAATATGACGCAAATGAACTTATTTACGAAATAGAAACAGACTCACAGACACAGAAAACAGACTTGTGGTTGCCAAGGGGGAGGGGGAGTGGGGGAGGTATGGGTTGGGAGTTTGGGATTAGCAGATGCAAACTACTATATACAGAATGGATAAACAACAAGGTCCTACTGTATAGCACAGGGAACTATATTGAATAGCCTGTGATAAACCATAATGGAAGAGAATATTAAAAAAGAATGTATATATGTATAACTGAATCACTTTGCTGTACAATAGGAATTAATCAACTATACTTCAAAAATATAATTTTAAAAAAAAGAATGAAAAATCCACAGTTTAATATCATAGGCAACAAGATAAGGCAATTTTACTTATTAGATTATATACTAATAATTTTTTTTAAACACACACATAAAATGCTTAGCATGTACTAGGTACTTTTTTAAGAGCTTGACTCCTTTAATTCTTGCACTGTCCCTATATGGTAGGTACTATTGTAATTATCATCCTCATTTTATAGATGAGGGAACTGAAGCACAGGACAGTTAGATAACCCTGTCCAAGACTACAAGATGAACTGTGGATGAGCCAGGATTCAAGTCTAAACAATTTGGTGCCTATGAAACTCACAAACTACTGACATGGTACCGCCACTGGGTGTCAGCATACCAAACTGAAGGGGCTGCAGTCTTTTTTAGGGAAAAAGGGAACAGCACTTACTGAGGGCCTTCTAGATGCAAAACACTGGTGCACACATTTCCCAATTTAATCTGAGAGATGAATAAACTTTTTAGAGAACAGAATATGCAATATTTAGTTAACAGAGTAACCAATTCGCATCAGAGGAGCTTTTGTCCATATTTTTTTAACTGAAAAAATAGCGGTAGACTTAGAAGTTAAGAGGATCATTCCCTAGATTCTTCATTAACAAAGGGCTTTTACCAGCTGTTCGCACCTATCACACAATGAAACCATTATTAGGAAGACTTCAGGGAAGAGACCACTCAGTGTGCTCTCTCCCTCTGCAAAAACCAGCCGGAGACAAGCATCTGCTATAAAATTATCTGGTTTAATCGCTATCAACATCAGAACCATATTACGTTAAAGTACAAAACCTGTATGTACAACTACACATACAAAGAATGTTCTTTGTGAGGAACAATTTTCAGCAAATCTGACAAACAGCAAGAGTTACTCCTATTGGGGGTTTGAAAGGAGAAATGGAAATTTCCAAGATGTCCCCCTCCTCCCTCTGGCTCCTCTGACCCTCCGAACATCAATTTGCAAAGGCCCAAGGGAGGAAGGGAGGTATTAACAAACTCGGGCACTCATTCCTCCTCTCTTATGGAAGGAGTGAATTTTTAGGGAACATTTTCCATCCTTTATTACACTGATGTTCCATCCATCTGCATCATTAGGTTCAGTAGTTACCATGACAATATGATGCCTACAGCAATCTAACTTGATAGCCAGATGCCAGAATGTGGAAAAATAGGACCAGCTAAGAAAGTGAGAGAAATATAATTAATCTGAACCGCATAAAAAATGTGCACAAAACTAAAACCAAGAGGGAAACTGCCAAAATGTCACCCAAGAGGGAATGATGACGGGAAACAATGATAAGTTTCCGAGATTCAAAACTCTTTTGCTAACTAGAGCCATGAATTGGTCTGTAACTAAGGCTGAGGAAGATGTCAAAGTTAGTCTAGAATATTGCCCTGAGTGCCTCTCCCCCAGTAATTTCCTGCTGCTGAGCCCAGTGGTGTCATCACCGATTCCAGCAGTGGGATTCTTAGGCCCTGAATTTCCTGAGGGTCTCAAGCCACATTCTAAGTGCTGCTGCCACAGCATTCTGCTCACCTTCAGTCTGCTGTTATGCCCAGCTTTTCCATCTGATGCAGCTATCTGTACCATCATTCTGAAGCTAATCTTAAGAGACTGAACTGAGCTATGTCCTGGGAGACCCTCTTGGGGGCCCTGATGTGGCAGAGGGGCTGGGAGATTAAGAAACGAGAACAACATAAAAGTTGTACTTCAGGGAGACCAGCCTGGGATGGGTGGTCCTTCTCGTCACAGCTGGGTTGGATAGCGGCGCTGAGCTAGGCGATTTGGCCGGTTCAGGCTGGTAGCCATGGAGAGCTGGAAAAAGAAAAAGCATGGCACTAGATTATAGCCCCAAGCATGACTCCAGCCAGCGCTGACTGGCTGGATTGAGCTTGGGCATCCTGAGGGTCTAGAAACCCTTCTGCTGTATTTGGCTTCCCATGGTGGTGTTCTCATTATTTGCTTTCACCCAACACCTTCACCTCTTAAATAAGGAGAAAGAAATTCAATTTTATATAGAAGGGAGGCCAGTAATGCATCAGAACAAGCAGTCTGCCCCAGATCATGCAGAAGCAGGGAGTTTAGCTTCAATCAAACTTTGCAATGATCCTCTCGCCCCCAGGGCACAGCCCTGGTGCAACCACACCGTTGACACCAACACCAATTGCCTCTCCTGAGTCTCAAGACTTACAAAAGGTCAAGTGCAATATTAATAATAGTGACATTGACTGAGCATTTTCTGAGTGCCAGGCCCTTCACATACATGCTCCAGTTTAATCCTCACAACTACCCGCTGAGGTAGCTACTACTAACCCCATTTTACAGATGCAGAAACTGAGACTTAGAGAGGTTAGTCATTGCTCAAGAACTCAGGCACAGTAATTTGTTATAAGTAAGTTATAAACCTGGGTCTCCTTAATCCAGAACCCGTGCTCCTAACCCCTCTCCCTCAGGGCCTCCTTACCTGGGGGACCTGGGATGGGTTGTAGAGAGGCACAGCCCCTTTCAAGGGGGGTGGGGGGAGCAGAACACCAGGGTCGAAGTAGAGCCCAGAGGAAACACCCTGTGATGGAAAATCATGGAAAATCATGGAAAATCCTCTTAGTCACCACTCCCCAGATTCCAGAACATCAAGGGCTTCCCTGAGCATCAACTTTGGTCAAGAGATGCAGATGTGATAGAGCTCACGGAATCTTGAACAAACAAACGTGGTTCAAGTGGGCACAGCCAACCCCTGGATCAAGGGTGGCATTGCAGAGCCTTGGTGCTGCTGCATGAGAAGAAAAGGCCATAATAAATGTATTAATAGCACCATAAAAAGTAACCTCATATTCTTTGAAAGATCTGGAATACTACAAGAGTGCTGTAACCAGGCCACAAGAAATAAATGTTTTCCTAGCAGTTGGCATGAAATCCCTACTGGTGTGGACAATTCATCAAGAGTTTATCACAGCCCTTGCCAAGGCTACTGGTGAACTCTGGCTCCTACTGGGACA